>NC_034411.1:52184774-52259098 GCF_002078875.1 Numida meleagris
CGGGGCATGACGGGGAACCCCGGGCAGGGCCGGGCCGGGCCGGGCCGGGCCGTGCGGGGGGAGCCCTCCTTGTCGCCCCGCGATAACGGCGCTCCGCGATCGGTTTCCCAGAAAGGGAACTGTGTTTTTCGTATTAGTCGGTGGTGGTGGGTAAATGTTGTTTTGAGATGCTTTTTTTTTTTCTCTTAATATGGAAATGGCAGAAATTAAACTTCATGTTCAAATATTCAGGGATCTTTTTTTGTATTATTGCAGTAGCTCTTAGGCGGCTTTTAAAATCAAACTGATAGAAATAGCATCAGTGGAAATATGCAATCGGGTAATTTCCCTTCTCTCGTATTGAAATGAAGCTAACTTTGCTGTAACCCTGACCTTGCTCGTACCCTGCCGAGCACGGAAGACCCCGCATGCCCTTTCAGCTGAGAATACCGCTCTATTTGCTCCTTAATTTGTTCGCTTCTCCCGCACCCCCGCTGCGGACCGCCGTGGCGGGGCGCCGGCTGTCGGGCTGCGGGAGCCGAGGAAGCTGCCTCCCCAGGCCGCCCCGGGCTGCGTGTGCCGGCGCGGAGCCCGCCGTGCTTTGGCCGCGAAGGCGATAGAGGCTGGGCTCGGGCAGCGCGTTTGTCCCTACAGATAGGAGCGCCGGGTTTGCAGCCTGTGGACGTGCTGGCGTGGGTGCACGGTAACCGGGAGATTGTATTAATTTACAGTTGAATCTTGCCTTACCCTTCCAGTCAGCAGATGCTTCTGAGTCTTTAGGTACGGATTACATGAGATTTCCTTTTTTTGCTTTGCCTCATCTTCCAAAAAGCGTTTGCTCTGTAGGTGAGGCTGGGAGGCTTTTTCTCGCGTGAGCCTTTCAAAGCACTGCCGTCTCCGCTAAGTGCATTTAAAGCTGCCGTGCCTGTCAGCCGTGCAAAGGACAGCGGCAGCGTGGGACAAGCCAACGAGCTGCCATGGGTTTTGTTGGTGGAGCAATCCGGTGTTGAAGGTTTGCAGCATACAGCACTGCTCCGGGTCCGCATCCCACTGCAGTGGTGTCGGCATCGCTGCTGTGCTGGGAGCAGAGGGAGCAGCACCTGCCCTGAGGCACCCGCGCAGAGCACCTTTAATTGTGCACCCAAGTGCAACAGCAGTGAAGATCAGCGCTTTGCAGGCAGATTTTTAGATTCTCAAGTGACTGATTGCCTCATATGTGAGATCTGTTTACAAACCTTCTTGTTACTATGAAGACCAAACAGAGAGCCATATGCATTCATGTGGTCCTTGCTGAATAATGGTACATGCGTCTGCCTGAGCCCTTGGCAGCGCATCATGTTTGGTTTGTGCGGTGGCACCCCACAAGGCCATTCTTTGGGCTTTTAACTGTTTGTGGTACAGCTGGCCATCGGTAATGGGAACAAACTTTGTGATAGAGCTGGAAGTTTTTAAAGCATGAAACGTATATGTTTATTCAGGTTGTTGTTTTTCTGAACTGAATTTACACAAAAATGAAAGTAATGAGTACTGTTTTGCATGGCCCTCTTCTCATGGCTTTCAAGCCGTCAGCAGGGGAATTACTGGTAGATAAGTGGGGTAGGGAGCTGTGTGTCGGGCACAAGGGATTTACTTAGCTAATACTGCAACATGCCCCATCCAGGAGGGCAATGCTTGCTGTTTGCGTGTTGCTGTAGGTGGGAAGGTCGGTTATGTGGCTTGTCAGGTGTTATGAAATACAGCAAGCTATCTTTACATTTTAGCTCAATGTGGTTTTGTAGTGTCCTGTGGTTGGCTACATTGATAACGCTGCACCCAGCTCTGCAGGTGGGTTCAAGCAGACAGCACCTCCAGGTCATTTGCACTTGGTTCTGTGTGTCACAGTTCCCGGTATAGCCATCGGAGTGGAGCTCTGGCTTTCTCCAGCTGTCTTTGCTCCTACTTGAAGCTGGGTCCAGCAAGGGCTGGTTCCTTGTGTTGTGATGAGGGGACAACACTCTATGTACCTCGCCTCTGTTCCAGAGAAGACATGTTTGAACCTGAGAGCACCTGGTTATAAACCATTAGTCCTCCCAGCAGGAGGTCTGGTGGGTTCCAGTCTTCAGGGAGTGTTAGCTGCTCATCCTCTTGGGAACCCAACAGATATGCTGTACGCGCAGGCTGTGTACCTCTCCTAGTTGAAAAATCTGATCAGTTATGGGGAAACTGCTTTAAAAATTATTTTATTTAGAGACAGCTTGTTTTTTCTTTACAGATTTTGTAAGCAATGTCTCTGAAGCAGTGTGCTATGGATTAAAACAGCTATTTTTGAAATTACTTGGTTTTCTACTGTAATGTAACTCCCCTTTTGTCAGTAGGAGGGACTGTCTGGCAGTTCCTGAAGAAGCAAAGAAACTGTGAGGGGAGACGCAAGCTAGATAGAAAATGGAGAACAGTGTTTTTCACTGGTGCACTTCAATCAGTAACTTTGGATGCTGCTTTTAATTAAAGTAGCACAGAATTATCGCATAAGAATGTCAGTTTCAAGCTGGCTGTGCCATTTTATTAGGAAATAGCAGCTTTGTACGGTTTTGTTTCTCTTTGTAGGAAGACTTTGCAACAGCGGTTCTATTTCAGCAGGAAATATTAAAAAGCAATTCATCGGGGCTGTATTTTTCTTCAGTGAAATTAGTGCTTGTCTGACATCCTGAAGGCAGAAATCCTTTGTAGGTGGAAGGGTTGGAAGTGTTTCCATTGTAACTAACTGGTGAGCCTCTCCTTGCACTTTGAGAAGTCGTCAGTCAGCGTAAAGGCTGTGTTAGCCTCTGGGAACATCCGCTCTTTGGGTTCTTTGCTGAAGTGGCAAAAAAGAGGCACCACGTACCTCTGGTTTTAAAATAATGAACCTTGCTCATAAATGAAACAGTTGGCATTAACTAACCACCATTAGCAGTGGGATTGCCAGTAAGGCTTGTCCCCAGAATCTTTCTCACAAAGCTATGGACAAAGAAGAGAGACGAGAGGGCTTGGGCTAGAGGAACAGTCTGATGGGCTGTTTCCAAATCCTTGATGTGAAATCGAGGACATACAAGTGTCATGTGTAATGTTGCCTGTCAAATTAAAAGTCTCTTTGCTTGTTTTTTATTTTTTTTGTGATTAATTCCTCACCATCATTAATACAGTCTGAATAGGAGTTACCTCATGTTGTGAGGAAGTTTCGTGCATTCTGGGCGCTTATTTTCATTTGCCTTTTGGGCACATGTGTACACCTGCAAAACAGTGCACCAGAGTAATAACAGCTGAGTGTGGACCACAAGTGTTTATGCTCACAGCATTGCCCGTGTTTCTGTATTTCCTCCTCCTGCCTTGGGTATGCCTCTTTTACCACTTTCTTGAAATTGAATGTTGCCTTTGACTTTGTCACTGCTTGCCGTGATTGTCAGCAAAAGTGTTTCTATGAGTAAGACAAAACCTCTACGTGTTTTTTGTTTTCCCCTCTTTCTCTGGATAGGAATCTCAGGGCTTGTGCTCTGAGAAATATACCATGTATGTGATGGTAGTCTTAATGTTCTACAGTGCAGCAACGTGGTTGTAATTATCGGATAGAAATTCCCCCAGCGTGTGGTTGCGCTGGTGTGATGAGTTTGTGTGGTGATCTTTATCCTTTCTTTCTGAGTGTTTATTCACATTCTGCCCCTCTCAGAGTAGATGGGATCTCAACAGGAAAACTGTAAAACTGCTGAAACTGATGTAAAAACTGTAAATATTGTACAAAAGTAGTTGGTAAGGTGTTTATGGCCACTTCACGCACACATGGGTTTGATTTGTTGCACCTCAATTTGTGTAACAGAAAATAATTTTATTGTGGGTTTTGGCTTTTATTTCATTTTTACTTGTGTTTGACAGTTCTCTTCTAATACACTTTTCAAGCCTGAAAAATGCCACTATAATATGAAAGAAATTTCTGCCTGCAGGAAAAAGAAAAACGTATTAAGAATATAAGTTCACTTTGTTGCAACTTCACTAAACTGTAATAAACTCCTGCAGCCCTGGCTGAAATCTCTCATTTGTGTAAGTAATGAAGAGGTAAAAAAGGATGTATGGTAATTATTAAAAGTTATGCTTTAATTGCTCTTGCATTGTATAAGAGGAACTCCTAGTTTGGTTGCTACAGAAAGTTTGTTTTTTAAATAGTGGTTTATTGTAAATTCCATACAGAGGAGAGCAGATAGATTATTTGCATGTGTAGTTCTTTTCAGTAGAAAAGTGAAAACTAGAGGAGCCAAGGGGAATTGAAATTAGAGAGTCAGATGGCATTTAAAGGTAATGCACTAAAATATTTCAATCCTCTTTGTAAGAAAACCCTCTCAGAACACCAGGGCATAAAAAATAAGCAAGACCACCACATTATTTTCTGCAATGTTGGAACTTTTTTGGCTGCAGAGAGTTGGTGTTACTCCTGGGCTGACCGGGCTAACCTCATCCTCCCTGGACTTTGGTGGTGTGCCTGGAACTTCCCAGTGCTGGGTTTGGTGGTGAGCTGCTGGAGCCTGGGTGTGCGTTCCTTCTTGAGTGGTTTATGAAGAAGCAGTAATAGCGGATGTTTTCTAATAAGCAATTTAAAAGGCTGAAAGAAATATCCAATTACATGTTGTAGAACATGATATCATCTCGGAGAATGTAATAGAGCAGAATGTTTAATTTTGTTGAAATAAGATTATTTAATGAACAGTTTTTCCATAGAGCAGTGTCTGTGCTTAGGCAGAAAGCAGTTTATGTTTTAAAAAAAAAGCTAACGGGACAGATCAGGGTTATTTGAATTAGTCTTAGTAGACTGTGTATTGTTTTTTTTCTGTTAAATTTGAGAAATGGCCCATTCTCTGTATTGATATATTTTCAATTTGTGGTTTGCCCCAAACAAAAAACATGTAGTGTGTCAAGAAATAATCGTATGAAATAGTTACTGGAGCTACCCATCCTTGACAACAAGACATGACACTATTTAGTTTAGAGCAAGAAGTATTTAGGTTAGAGCAAAAACTATTTAGTTTAGACCAAAGTCAGTATTCAGCGAAGACTGAGCTGCTGGCATCTATTAACAGCGTTCGTCATTGTGTGCATGGCATTTGAGTGCGGTCTGTTCAGAAGAGTCCTCAAAGTATGTGGAATTTCATGTCCCTTGTCTTTCAGAAACAGCTAAAATAGTTCAGTTACCTGGAAAATGTATCGCTGTGTGCTCTAACTGTTGCTAGTTTAGATGGTGTTTGAGAGTGATTTTGTATCATTCCGTGTGCACATCAGCAATGGTGAAGAAGCACTCTAGAGATTAGTGCAAGCCCGTCTGCAGCTGACGTCTGTGCATGCTGACAGCGCCTAACTGCATCCTCTGTGACAACTGCGAACAGATTCGTCATGAGATTTGAGTTTCTAAAACTCTCCTGTTAACATTATAGAAGAGAAGGTCCAGTTCGCAGTCTTCTGTAACAACGGAGAGAGACAAATTTTGACTTTTTCCCATTTTACATCAGCTATGTTTAGGAAGACGGTTTTTGTAGCTGTAAATAGTTCTTTAGTGAGAGAGCTACTCATATTTGGCCAGACATTCATAGACTCCTACAATTAAATCCCAGTGCTCTTTTAGTCAATAAAAGTTTCTACACTGGTAAAGATACGATTCAGCTATGAACTTTCAGACCATAATGTCAGACTTCTTGATGCTGTGTGATATGATAGTCTGTTTTGATTACCAGGCAAGGTCATGATACTAGGTTCAGAGTAAAGCAACTTTGTTTTGACATCTCTGCAAAGCTATGTGAATACAATTGCTTTCAAAATTCTTAGTAAAATTGTGTCAAACAGAACTTGTAGCCCGTTCTATTATTTTGTGCATGTTCCTACAGTAGCAGCAAGATTCTTTCGGAAGTTAGTGAATATTTTGACTGCTCTGTTTGGCTAGAATTTTTGTTAAATAATGGGTAAGCTACATGTATTTAATTGTGAGGTGCACTTGCGGTAAGTGTAAGGGTAGGGGTCATTTATAATACACTTGAGTTGGAAGTGATGTTAGTTAAATGATGTTTTGTGATCTTTAGCACGATGTTGGTGAAATCAAACTTCACAGGATGGTGTTTCTTTGAGAACTGGAGCGATTCCAAATACGTTGTCTCTACCTCCCTGGCAGTTTGGTATGGTGGCAATGAAGTTAGGATGGAGAAAGCAGAAAAGTTTGTCTCTATTAAGTTGTATGTCAAATTTGATATATATTAGTTACATATTGTTCACATCATTATTTTTAATCTCTGATATACTTAATTACTAATTAAAAACATACACAAATCGTTACTCATCTTTGCCTTAATTTATCATAGTGAGCAGTGTTAATTATTGGTAGAAAACTTCAGAATCAGCCATGCATTAATAAAACTACTGCATAAGATGGTGTAACTAATAGTACATGTTTGAGACAGCTACATTTTTGAAAAGAGTAAGAATGTAAGTTAGAACTGGTACTTACTAGTATGAAAATTTCCATAGTACCTTTCCTTGATTTAGTTTGTTATTGCCAGGACTTTGTCCACAGAATGTCAGGACACAAAGGGATGACAAAGAACATTAATTTTCTCTGCTTTGTTCTTAGCTCAGCTCATTAATAGTTGAAAACTGTTGCCAGATAGAATAATAGAATCATAGAGTGGCTTAGGTTGGAAGGGACCTTAAAGATCATCTAGTTCCAACCTCTCTGCCATGGGCAGGGCTGCCACCCTGATTCCATTAAGTTGGTTAATGGTCTCTTTGTAGCCAAATATTCATCACTCTCTGTAGGGCTCTTATGAACAAGCTTAGCAGAGAGGTGAGAGAGTAATAGGGAAGGAAGTGAGCATATATCGGGTCCTCCAAAACCTCTCTTTTAGAGCAAGGTCAGTGTACAGCGTCATGTTAATATTTGTTTTGCTTCTGGGTTGTACAGATTTCAGTTTCCCTAGCCTTCCACAATGGGAAGTTAGTCTGGATGCATTCACTTGTAGAAGGTAACTGTGTAAGGAGAGTAACTTCTGCTTTAGTTTTGGTCTGTGTCCTCTATGTGATGCTTTACAGTGGTGCATCTTGGGTCTTCCTTGTTCTGTTGTAGTGATGGTGCAGTAACTTTCTGTCGGTACACCCTGATTTTCCTTCTCTTGCTCTCCAGATTGCCCTCTACATGACAGGAAAGAGAAAGACACGTGGGACAGTGGAGTTCCTTTACACACACCTCTCCAAAACTTCACTGCAGCATATTTTTCACAAATGCAGTGAAACCTTATAATTTACTTTCTCTCAAACACACTGCCTTAGTAATTAAAGAAGAAAGTGAGGAGGATACTAAATAGACATTCCTGGATGTACAATGAATGAAATCCTGGAGGGGAAGTTTAATAATATGTTAAGGGGAGGTTTGAGTATGACTGGCAGTAGATTTTAATTGCCTTCAAGAATTTATTTTTATCAGATCAAGTCTCCCTCTAACATTAAGTCCTCAACCTAAAAAATATTAGCATTTCAGCTTTAAAGTCCCTGTCAAATTGTAAGCTGTACGTGCTTGTTTTGATGAGTAAACTAAGATTCATTAAAAATTACCATCATGGGTTTGGTGGTAGTATCCTCTGATTTGCATTGATTCCTCCACAAGAAATTTGCCCTCAGAATACAATGAGAAACACCTTCTTATCTTGCTTAATGTTTGCAGAAAATTTTCTTTACATTTGCTTATGCACTGTTTTGATTTAATTCAGTTGCAGTATCATTTGATCCTGCTCAGTAGTTCAGCCCACTTAACTAGCAAGCAAGGGAATAAATTAAACCAATTTTGGACAGACTCCTTCTCTGTCAAGTGGGTCGTCTGGCAAACCAAGAGTATAATAAATAGATTTTGTGGCTATTTACAGACTCGTACTAGAAAACAGGGATGCTTCCCAGTTTCATTACATAATTCGAGTGGTGGGGTTATACCCGTGTTTCTCTTGGCCAGAGAAATGGAATTCCATACTGTACCTTACCTACCTTGTATGCTTGCTTGATCAATGAAACCTCATCACTTGGTTCTGGAACTGCTTGTTAAGAAGATTTGAGAAATCTGCATTTCATTTCACTTTGTGCATGCTGCCATTTTTTTTTTTAAATGTGCTCTCATACCTTCTTGTTTGAAATGGTGTTATTACTGAGGCTTTTCTTGTTTGTCTTTTCTTGTTTTTTTTTCTTCTTTTTTTCTACTTGTATTGTTCAGCATGTAAAAAAAAAAAAAAAAAAAAAAGGTGTAAGAAAACAGTGTTTATGATAGGATTGTGGTATAACCAATCTGTCCTGTGTATTTTGTCTTCCATGTGAAACTCAGTAGCACAGGAGCACTGAGCTGCATTTGCTTAACACTGATCTCTGGGTTTTTCTTTGCACTTTCACACTTTTAAATGCAATTTTAAAAGGATATTGTACCTGTGAACTTTTTTTTTAAGTGCTACAATGAAAATAAAAAAAGAATAGGAAAAAGCCTAGATCAACCAAAGCTTATGACATGGTTTTAAAACGTATAACCTTGGGCAAAAGGGGCCAGTTATTGGAGTAGTTCTTGAGTAACCTAATTGTTTGATAAGGATCCTTGCCTCTTTAAGTTGTTGTTGGTTGTTGGAAACATTCCATTTCTAAATTTGTGCCTTACTGCATACCCTGAGGTATGTGTACAACCCACTGTAATTGCAGAGTTTACTATTTTATTAATTACAGCTATGATAATATGTTGGCCTATGAATTCCCTCTAATCCAGGTATGGTCTCCTAATTGCCCAGGGTTCTGTAATTCCATTGTTTGTTATGTGGAGGTGATGGAGAGTGAAAGCATGGTCTGAAGAACTCAAACTGTGCCCTGAAGCCTGTAGTCAGTGTGCTGTTGCAACCAATGGCCAGAAAGGCAGGGTATCTTTTTAACATACCTGATGAATAATAATAGAATATGTAGAAGTAAACTCTTACTGTGTAATCCCAAGTACCTGAGACTTTGCCAGCTGGAAGGGATGCATACTTTAATTGGCCTCCCTAACCATGACAGAGCACCCCTTACTACTTCTTTGATCTGGATCTCTCCTGACTGCCTCTTTGCCCAAGTGGCTGGAAGACTCATGTGATTCGCTCTAAGGCACACAACTGTGAGCAAACGTCTGGTGTGTAGTAGCAGCTCCTGTTTTCAATGAGCCTTAGGAGTAGTAGGCATACGAGGATGTCCATTCCTATGTTCTGTAAACTATGTCTGGGTCAAGATAGCAGACTTCATAGTAAAAGAGCAAGAGGAAGCATCAGCAGAAGTGCAATCTATGGAGGAGTTAGGTAAATTCAGTGTTCAATGTCTGTAGCTCTGGAGATGAATCATACCTCCCCATGAAAGAGATGTAGCAAAACCCCATAACCTCAGGTAACTAACACTTGTTCTCAGTGCTCATGTCTGCCTTGCTAGTGCATCATCAGGCTCCAGCCTTGGGCTCCCACAGTGCGTGCTGCCCTCCCAGAGTGTGGTGGGAGGGCTGGTAAGGTCCCACACAGCACCTCGTGGGCTGCCTCCTTCTTGCAATGGCAATATGGTTTTCCATAGCCCCTTGAACTGCTCAGTACAGCTTTTGGTTCCTATACAAGGGCTTTTCATAGCTGTAGCTCCTGTGGCTTGCTGCAGCATGGTTTTTTTTTTTTTTGGTTTTGCTTTGTTTTTAGAACAGATGGTGTCTTGCATAGAAAGTTGCTGTATTTTTGTATGACTGGTTTTTATTTATTTATTTCACTGTCTCCCTTTTTTTTTTAAAGTACGCTTAAAGTGTAAGTGCAGAACTTGAAATCAGTGTTGGATTTATCTTTGATATATTAATGTTTGTGTGCACGTGCAGTATTTTGCAGGGCAGTGGTTGTGTTCTCAAGTGTTAATGGACACATTTTTGTCAAAAGTGAAATTAGTTCAAAATTTTAGGGGAAAATAACTTGTGAAAGAAGGTCTTTGAAAAGAAAAGTAAATGTCATCTTAAACAAGCATCGTACTCACTGGAGTACAGTTTTGTTTTTAAGTCAGTAGATGGGTTTTCTGTATCTAATCTTTGTGTTATGTTTTTTAATTGATATCATCTGGTCAATTTGAGGGAAAATGGTATTCCCATAAGGAAAATATTTATTCTAAATATTATTGTTGCCTAGGATCTTGTTGAATTCATGAGATACAGCAGCAGTCAAGTTGATTTAATATTTTTAACATTTTTATAGTGTTTTCTCATTGTTTCCATGAAAGCAATTTCAATAAATATTTTTGCAATTGCTTTTGGTTTCTGGAAATTAGGATACCTATTGTTGAAAACTGCAGGTTCTCAAGCATGGGTTTCAGATCTGTTTTGTCATGATTAGACATCTGAAATAAAATATAAATACTTGAGCAAGCCTCAAAATGATCACTTGTCTTTTCCCTGCTTAGCTTCCAAAGCCTTATTACATTCTCACAGCAGTATTTTTTTCTTTGCAATGGATTGTTTTTCCAGTAGCTGCTGAACATGTGGCCTTCTATGTGGAAATCTTCTGAGGTACATGGGAAGAGAGATCAAGGGACTTTTGAGTACTTCCTGATGGCCCTGGCTTTACTCGTGGCTGGATCGTGTCCTTCAGTGGGGCAGTCCCTCGTGGTACCACATCTAGAATGTGCATCTAGAATGGGTTCCAAACATGGTGATAAAAAGACCCGCGCTTCTGTGTTCTCTGTCACACGTGTTTTATGGTAAATGATTCCCTGCTGGTGTTGGGCAGTTTGGATCTTGTCATCTTCATTTGCCTAGTTTTCCTCATAAAAGCAGCACAGTTATTCGAATGATCTGTTTATTGGAGTACTTGAGAGAATTCCCTTAATAATGAGACAGTTCAACAAAAAATCTCAAGACAATGGCTTTTCCATTTGCACCTCTTAGACATTGTTTCAAGTGGAAGCAAAAGAATTATGAAACCTTTGTAAGTAGTTTAAATTCCCTAGTGATACACTATAGTGGTTTTGTTCTAAGAATTACATAGGTCGTAAAAGGTAAAAGTATAATTGAATTTGTGTGAATCCGTAAAGGTGTTAAATATTTTGTAGGTAGCCAACTTTTAGAGTTGTTTTCCATATATGTTTGTATTTACCACAACCAATTTCTATTGTGGAGTGAAAAAGCACATATTTTCACAGGGTTTGAAGGGCACCCACAGTGATACCAGTTTGGTTTGCATGTGTTTGTAAAAAACACAATAGATACAGATCTTCTAAAAATATTTTGGCAATACACTTTGTATCAAACTGTGACCTAGATCAGATGAAACTTTCTCATGTCAAACCATGGTAAAGACAGCATATCGCTTTCCTCAGTGAATGGAGCAAGAGGATGTGATTACCTGAAGACTAGCTTTTGGGATGTGGATGAGTATATGAAAACACTGCTGTTGCTTTCTATATTCTGTTGTTTAACAGACAGTGTATGGCATATGTAGGTGTTCACATATGTATAATAACGTCACACTGACAAACATCAGGATTAAGCCTCTAGTTAACGTCAGAACAAGCAGCAGTAGAGGTTTCTTCATGCTATCTGGGCAATGAATCTTCAAGATAAGCTGTCTTTGAACAGCTTGACTCTGAAGCAGAGGATAGAAAATAAACCAGCTCATATCCTTGTAGAAGGACATATTTTTAAAAGCACTTCCAAAATGTTTAGTTGAAAATTTTGATTGTAAAAATGTTATCTTTGACCTTCTTATAGTAAAATGAGCAGCTACTAATCCAGTCGCATTGTATGTGTCCAGCAACAGATATGATTTATTGTAACTCTGAGATATAGACTGATGGTTCCCTAATTTCAACTTCAATACTCTGTTTTACTGAGACTGAAAGGCTAGCTTCAGTTGCTGGTATGGTCACTGGGTGGTTATTGCACAAACAACAAAAAACCTCTTCAGCTAGTGATGGTAGTATGAGATGAGGGTCGGGATGAATGTTTTCGAAACTCCTTATGATGTTTTTTATTGAGCTACATTGAATTATGTGCCACTAATTGAAAAGCTTGTGTCAACTGGAGCATTGCTTCCCAGTCTGTCTCAGCATGCAGAGGGAAGGTCTGATGTCCCAGTGCCCAGCAGATACTGCCGGGGCACTCTCATTGTGAGTGACTCTTTTTATTGCTATATTTTGTCCTGTTGTTCAGACACTAAGGAAAATAGCTCTAGAGCCTGTGCCACTGGTGACGGTGTGCTGTGGGTGCATCCGTCACCCTGCCCGAAGTGAGAACCAGCTGCACTCACACCGCTTCCTATGGTGGCTCTGAATGGCTGTCCAGCAGTGGACACAGAGACCTCCCAGTGCTTTCCCGGTCTCTAATGATGCTTTCCATCAAAAAGTCTTTGCAGTGTTTTGTTTAAGAGGGTGGTAGCAGTAGGTAGGGCTGCAAGCCAGCCTCTCCCTCTACTTGCCTGATAAGGGTGCTAATGATTTAGTTAGTGTCAGAGGAGGAGTTACCAGATGCTCAGTGGCCACGTGCTGTGGCATAGCTTCTGCGCCTTCACAGACATTGTGCCCTTATTTGCTTCAGAAAGGCAGGAGGGAAATTAAATAGAAGCATCTGCATTCACTTTGCTGGGTTGTCAGCCGTCTCCAACAAGGGGATCCTGTAGTTTTGCACTCCAGTTTTTCCCTAAATGCATATAGAAGACATGTTTTACTCTGTGGGATCCAGAAATGTGTAAGGCTTCATTTCCTGATGCTAGCAGAAGTATGGGCTGTAGCAAGAGCCGAGCGCATCCTCACATTGCAGTAATATTCCTTACACAAGCTGAACAAGAAAAACCAGAGCAGCATGGCTCCTGAGCAAATATTGTTTCTAGTCGCATAGGATGCTTTGCAGCTGAGCCTGGTAACACGCTGCTCATCTGTTTTGCTGTGCAAGCGCAGAGAAGCCGTTGCTGGTTTTTCCTCCAAAATCTCCCTCCTCGCTGCGCGTTGGAAACGACTGAACTTTGGCCCTCAATCTGCTGACACCCTGAGGGAGTGTGAGTGTAATGACGTCTTTGCTTGTTTCAGCTGCACAACAGGAAACACTCATGGCCTCCCCGTCTTCCTGCGCTGAGCAGCGCTGCCTTTTCTCCCTCCCTTCCCCCGTGGTGCGGCGGGCTCAGACCCGCTTCCAGGTCGCACAGCTGTGTGCCGTGCCCGCCCTGTGCTGGGGCTGCCAGCCGCTCGCTGTCACCTTTGTGCCGGTGCCATGCGTGGGGCAGCTTATGTAGTGATTTTCCCCCGGAGAAGGGAATCCAGTCGTGTTGCAATGGCTCGCTGCACAGAGCTTGTCGCTGGATGCGCCTCGGCTGGAAGGAGCAGGATGGTCAGGCGATGATTTGCCGTAGGGAGGCACATCTCTTGCATAATGTAGAGGACCGGCTCCAAGGTGGGCGTGCAGGGATCCTGGAATGTGGCCCCAATAGTGCTGAGTAATGCTGAGTGTGAACGGCTGGAGAGACTGCTGTGCCCTGGTGGAGAAGGGAGGCTCGCTTCTTGCAGGGCATCGGCAGGAAGCCTGCTTTAACCCTCTTTAGCTGTGGCTTTATGCTTGTAACCAAAACAGGGATATGAGTAAGAAGGGTTGTTGAGAAACACGAGCCTTTTGCAGCTGGCTAAGGGCAGAGCATTTTGTCTCATCAAAGGCAGCCAAAACATTAAAGCACTGTAGAGTTCGTACAAGAGAATTAATTGGTTCAATATTCAGCTATTATCCTCTAATGAATGGGGTGCCAGGGGATCACTTGTAAAAAAAAAAAAAAAAAAAAAAAAAAGGGGCAAAAACCGAAGTACATATGCACCGGTGAGTTTGCGTATTGTGGTGTGAGACGAGATGCTGATTAGTCTAAAATACAGCGTCCTGCATTTGCAAGATTGAATTAACTTCGAATGTAACCAGTTCTGGTGCAGTTGCTTATTTATTTGGTTAATGTTGCAGAGGGATATTATTAGAGGCATCTATAAAGAGCAGGTTTAGTCTGCACTCTGTAATAAGCAAGTTCTGAATTTACCTCATTAATCTATTGCACTACCTAGCAAAATAGCGGTTGTTTTTAACAAGCTGGAGTTATGTAACATGAATCATGCATGGCAAGATGCTTGCAAACAGGGAAAAGCAAGATGTGCTAAGAAATAACAGCATTCAGCCTTCTGCAGGGTAGGATATGACTTGGTTTGGAAATTAAATACTGTGTGTTGTTACTCTCAGGCTTACAGACAAGTTCCAGCTATTCATTATGAGAGTGTGTCTTGAAACAAAGTCTTGAGATGGGAATGTTTAACAGAAGAATGAATTTGCTCAGCCATGTGCAGTCCTTGGAGGATTTTGTATCCGTGCCTGCCAAGTTCTGCCCCCCTCTCTGTTGTTTTTCCTCTGGAAAAGCAGTGTAGAATAATACATGTGAAAAGTCTCATAAATTAGGCTGATTCCATATGTAAAAAAACAAACAAACAAAAAAAAACTTGATGAGCTGTGATCGCCCCTATAAATTGTTATATAAATCTCCTTTCTTCTTTTAAATACGCCCCTATAGGGTCATTAGGCATGTATACACTACAGTAGTCTTCTGTCTCAAGAGATTTTACAACCCGTTTATGGAAAAGGGGAAGCAAGTGGTTCTATGAATGCATTAGAATCAAAGCAATTGATTTTAAGTCAAATCTCTCTTTCATAATTTTTCGGTGACAATTTTCTGTGCTGTTACTCAGTTTTGATCTTCAAAGCCGTACTGAGATGTTAAGCCTGGGATAACCTTTTCCTTTGGTGACACGGATACAAAAATCAAATAACAATATTAGGAAGTAAAGCACTGAGAGTAATAGCTCTTTAGGAAGGGAATGGGAAAGATGACTGTTTGGGGAAGGAATGATTTGGTATTCTTGAATTTCTTTTCAAATTGTCCTTCTCATGTTGAGGAAATATTTCTGTATTTCTTCACATATGGATAAAATTACTGTAAACCATAGAGAAGGACTGCTAACTGATGTATTTTGAGATTTTACTGATATTAGTAGCAAATAAGCAAAAATAAGTGTTGATATTTATGGTTTTCATTTCTCTGCTACCATACGTGCTTATGAATGCGGTTGTTGATTATGTGTCAGTGCAGACAGCAGCAGAGATGTTACTCTCTGAAGAAGAAACAGTTACGTCTGCAAGTTACTCCTGTAACTAGCGCTGTTGCTAGCACTCTGAACTTGGAGAACAAGGGATGAACAAGCCTGGCTTTTCTCAACGTGGGTTTTCTCACATAGAAGGTCCCTCAGGTCACGGAAAAACATGTTGAAAAAGCATTTTAAGGAAGCGGATTGTGTTGCTCTCGTTATGTCCTTATTTTCTAAACAAATGCTGGATTGCTCTCAGACTATGAGTGCAGCACCCTTCAGAAGAAACTTTCTTTTTATGAAAACTTAAGAGAAGTTTCAGTCTTAGAAAAATTTTAATTTATCTTATTGAACTGACTTAGTTTTGTATAGTTGTGCGTTACTAAGAGAGCAATAGAGCCGGGTGTAGTTGTGCCACAGAGGGACACCAACAAACATCTGGTAGGTGGAGAAGGTCCCTTTCCTGAATTTGCATTATTGTTAACTAAATATAGAGTTCATCAAATGTTTTCTAGTTGTTTTGACTCCAGTACTCTTTACTTCTGACTCTATAATATTTTTGGCTAGTAGTAATGTCCTTTCTGCAAATCTGCGATTTCCTTAATGTAGGTGAATATTATGTAGGGGCATCAAGTTAAATTATTGGTTTGGTTTTTTTTTGTTTTGTTTTTTTTTTTGCACACTGTCAGTAGTAGCTAGGTCACCATTTTATGACATGACTAATTAAGAGGGTTTAAGTGTCCTTTGTGTGACCTTCCCTTGCTCTTTGGTGGGAAGCAGGGGCTGCTCTTTGGCCATGGTGTGAGGTGTGGGCAGCACAGGAGAGGCTGCCCTTGTTTTCTGCTGGAATTTCTGTTGAGATCAGGGCAACCTGAGTGAGCGAAGCAGAGCAAGCAGGTGGCTACTGTGTGAAAGAAAATACAGTGAATAACTGCTGCATACGAGGGTGGTGGGGTGTGTGTGCGTGCGTGCGTGCAGAGTGGCTTGTTGAGGAGCAGCTCTCACATCCTGGGGTCCTTGAAATGATTGTCAGAGGTTAATAGGCTGGGTCAGAATGCTCTGTGGAGAGATTTCTTGCCCTGGGAACTGTTGTGTGCAATTGTCTCATTTTCCTTGCCTCTCTTAAAAGCTAATGTTATCTTGTCCATTCAACCCCCTAAAGTATCCCCAGGTTATCAAGTTGTTCTCATACTGCAGCAAAACTTGAAATAATTACCAATTCAGCTTCACTATTTCTGTCAACTTAAAAAAAAAAAAGTGAAATTTAATTTACACTAATTACTCAGAACTTGAGATGCTCAGCATGAAAGTGGCAAGGTGCAAAATAGGATTAAATATGTAAAGAAGGAAAATACATCATGTGTTGCGTTTTTCCTGTTTAATGCTCTGTTTGTATGTCATTACAAAGCCATCTGCAAGACGAATTCTCCTAGCAGACTGAAGCAGTTCTTCAAGGGAAAAAAATAAGTACAGTTAGGCTGATAAATTAGAAGCAAAGTTTTAGTCTGAATAGATTAAGATGGAAGAGTTGTACTAAAACGTCGCTATTGCAGGCTTACTTTCTCTTAATTTTTGTACTCTGTGGTCCCTGGCATGATCTGAGGAGCCAAGCAATGGACATGCTTTTTCCAGATTTTGTTGTTGAAACACAAACACTTTGCATCCCCAAAACTTCTGTGTGTATGTAGGGGGAAGGGGGGAATTATCCCCCAGGTAACACTGAAGGTTGTATAACATAATATCAGAGGTGCAGGGACTGAGCTCTTCATTGCAGCAATGGGTTTTAGTATGGATTTCACTGGAGAATGTTAGTGTTGTTCCTGTAATTGTTCTCAACCCTGCCACTTGTCCTATGTGAATGTACAACAGCTGTGGCACAGTCAGATCACAGTTTATCATGCTTCTGCTCTTTGGGGAATGAGAAATAAAAGCTTTTGTGCAGTCCCAGACAAGAAAGGCCACAGAGGTGGGCTGAATGCACTGTCACTCCTACTGAGGTGGGTGTAATGCTGCGCTGCTATTGCCATGGTACACATTTCTTTGGAAGCTCCAGCACAACACACGTTTGTGTTCCAGAGAGCTTGTCTCACCATCCAGAAATGCGTATGTCCCCTTTCTTCACCTCAGCTGACCCTGGCTTTGAACCCTCCCAAACCTTGGAGATGTTTATAGCTGGACTTCGTTTTGTGAATGGAATTTGTTTTTCTAAGTGCAGCATGAAGATTTGGTTTATCTGCATGGAGCGTGCTTGCTTGAGCAGTTGCTTTCCACAGTGCGGCTCTTGTAGGCTGAAATCTTTTCTGCCATGGTGGTGCCAACTCAATTCGTTCTGCAGCTCGTCGGTTTTGCTAGTGCGCTACAGTAAGATGCCTGGCTGCAGCAGTGAGAAAGAGAATTTTTTCATTTCCGCTGAGGTGTAGATTTGAAAAGAAACTATTTTTTTAAGATAATCTGAAAACTAGAATAACACTCCATGCTTCAATGCGTGTTTTGTTTCACCTGCAAATCTACTTTTAGTTCTTGTGTTTGCATGTGGAATTTGAACACTTTATATTGAGAGTTGAAATGACAGTCCTGTGCATAGAGTATATATTTTATTTTATTTCAGCATGTTATACTGTCCATCAGGTGTTGATCACAGAAGCTCAGCAGTATGCAGCTGCTGTCATGTACTTGCAGTATGTAATTCTCTACCTAGGGAAACACGGTCTAGTGACTAGCTGGCTGGGAGGGGCTTAACGCCCACAGATTCAGTTCCTGGTTCCGCTACACAGCTCATGGGTTTGGGGTAAAGTTCACACCACCTTACACTGATTTTCATGTGAGTTAAATTCATAAATATGAGTTGTGCACAAAAATACCCTCGTGCAATAGTCTCTTTTTGTCAGTAACACTTCCTCACCTGACTGAGATGTCATGTAGGCAGATGCTGTATTTGCTTTTGATCCACACAGAGCTAGCAGGAGCTTTGTGCAGACACCAATTGCAAGACTTGAACCTTTTTTTTTTTTTTTTTTTTGGTCTGCTTTTAAGTGCCCATTCTCTGAGCGATCAATAATTGCACTACTTACTATGAGTAGACTGCTGTTAAAGACCATACAGCAGTCAGGCTACATGCAGCTTCAGGGCCCAGATCTTTCTTCTTTGCTTAGGAGTGAAAACAGCCTGGCTAAGGCAGTCAGAGACTACGGTGCTGTGAAGGGCAACTTGTGTAGATCTGAGTCCAAATGTTAAATGCCCCATTTAGGAGAAGGGATGTGTTTTTCCTCCACAAATAACTGGTAAAATTCAAGGTGGACGTTTGTAATGTAAGATATTGCATTGTGCTGAGTGTTAAACAGAAACTTTGAAGAGTTCAGGGCAAAGATATTTCTGCTGTGGAAAGAACAAATACAAGCAATGCAGAATGCCCTGGTTTTACCCTGATTTTTTTTTCAACTTTGTGAAATATGCATTTTAAAGTATCTAGGGAATTCCGAGAGTAACTGACCTGAGCAAAGTCTGGTATAAGGTAGCAAGTGGGAACCCTAGAAAATGTTTGCAGATATGAAGGGCACAGCAATGCTTCCTGCAGGAGGAAGGCCCTAAGGACTCTCATAGGCCTTGCCTGGTAGACTTTATGGCATCTGTGGTATGTATGGGTCAGCAAGACGACTGAGAAAGTTAAAAGAACGCTTCTTATAAGACACCTGGTCCTATCTACAAGATTTTACAATTCAGTCTTCAAATGTCACTAATCATGATGGGGATAGGTAAGCAAATCTTTATTTTTTATTTTTTGCAAAATTGTAGGGGCTGGAAGGGATCTCTAGAGATCATCTAGTCCAACCCCCCCAGACTTCGTGGGCAGCCCCAGAGTCATGCCAGTTCATACCAGATGATGGTACAGTCCTGAGAAACCAAGATGCAGGGAATGGGAGCAGATGGCCTCCAGAGGTCCCCTCCACGCTCAGTATTGTGACCTGTCCATCTGTGCCCAAAGACAGTGCAGTTACCTTGGCTTCTGCCCTGGTTGGGATGTTGTAGTGGAGCTCTATGAATACCAGTTTGGGAATCAGAGCTGGCTGTGGTGAGGAGGTGTGGAGAGCTAGGCTCTGATAACTTCCTACATCAGCAACATGTGCACCTCACTGACAGACCTGTCTGGGAAACGTTACTCATCCCTGCTTCATACCCAGACCTTGCAGCCTTTCACAGCTCTGCCCCCAGCTACTGTGAGTGGGTGATGCCACAGAATTGGTGCTGTGAAGGCAGCAGGGAGGGCTGTGCTAATTTAGGTAATTTAAATAATTAAACTTGTGCTGTTGATACTGCCCACTTTACTTCCTTGTCTTTTGCCAGTCACCCTTCTGGCATATTCAGGAGGACGTGCTGCCCATTGGCAATCCCTTCCGCTCATCTCATCCCCTGTCCAGCAGTTCTTGTTGCTGGGATGCATCCTACTTGCTGCTGCACCCATCCTTCCCTGCCACCTCAGTGAGCGCTGCCTAGCAAATGCAGAGAATCCTGTGGTGGTGGAAAACATGACATACAGAGGGAGTGAAAAGAAGAGCCCACCTTGGGCCAAATATCTGCCAGGTATACCTGCTGATTGCTTCACAAAACCCTGAAGTGCAGCTTTAATTCCAGGCAGGTTCCTAAGTTGTAGTGAAATCCCTGAGTCCTGCACATGCTCTTTAATATAGGTGTACATGCTTTGTGAATGGAAACAGCTTATTGAGCTGGAGCCAGGGTGGGGAATTTTGGGACTCCTGCTGTTCTGCTTACAGTGTTTTGCAGCAGAGTTTAAGCCTGAGGAATGACACCAACTGAATCCACAGAACAATCTGCTCCCGTTCTCGCGAATTCCAAATTATTTTCCTTCTCACATGCAAAGTTGTACCAAGAGTTGCATTTAAAAACCCATCTGTTGTCCATATTACATCAATAGAAAGAAGTCTAAAATTTTTCTAAAATATTCTGGTTACTCACTCCGTACTGCTGTCATCTGTCTTTCAATTTCAAGCCATTTCTTGTAGTTGCACTTAGTTCTAGCCACTCAAAATCTTCACCAACAGATGAAACTGGTAGTTGCTAAAAGTGCAAAACTGGGAACAGGATGCTAGAAACCAGCAGTGACTGCTTTTCAAACATGTTTTTGATAATATAAAATAGATAAATCGATACAACAACTTTTTTTTTTTTTACCAAGTGTGGGAAATAGTAATAAATTACTTTAAAAGTTTTCTCTTTTGTATTTTTCATTACACTGATAATATTTTTGAAGTCTCAGCAATGTGTATAAATGTCTTAATGTAATTTTACACACAAATACGTAATGTGTAAAATGTTTGATAAGCACTGGGTACAAGGTATTTGTAGGAAATAAACTGGTGTTTGCAGCAGCAGTTTGTTGCGGCTGTGCTGGAGTAGCAGATTCAGGGGATGTTATTTGTCAGTGCCCCACCTTGGGGGACTCAGAGGGAGATGTAGGCACTGGGTGGTTATGAAGCAGCTGCTGCTGAGGTGGCAGCAGATGTGTCTGGTGAAGAGCCAGCTAGAGCACTCTGACCCATAGCACAGGTGTTGCAGCGTCCAGACCTGCTTCCTTCCCACCTTTCTTTATGGGTTCGCCTTCAGGTGCCTGGTTAGGAGTGGACTTCAGCTTTTAGCAGTGCTGCATCTCTTTTCGCTAGGGATTCTGTGCTGTTTTATGAGTTGGCACTGCTGTTTTTCCCTTCAGGAGGACCCCAATGGACCCGCTCTTGCCTGCTGGAGCGCAAACTGGGATTGGAAGGAACTTCTGGCAACTTAGTAGCTTTAAGCTTGCTACACCTGTTAAATCTCTTCAGAGAAATTAGTAGGGAAGAGAGAGGTAGGGGCATGCCATTACAGGTAGTGTGGCTGCAGGTCTTTTTTTACTGAGGAAACAAAGCTACGAAAGATATCTTGGGAGGAAGACAGTGTATTCCTTTGAGAATACTTGCTGAATAGGAAGCTCTGTAAAAATGGTAAAATGTTGGAACTGTGAGATTTAAATGATTTATTATTTTCTCCATGGTAATGTCTGAAGGTTTCTGTGAAGATGTAGGCTTCCTTGACTTGCATCTTAAGGCACACCCTATATACAGTGTAATATCTGACAAGATTAGGAGAGGAAAGAAATATTATCATGGGAATCAAAGACAGGTGATGAGATGCCTTCCAGTGTCAGATCTAAAACTCAAGGCAGCTGAGAGCTGAGTCCGTTCCTCTATCCACATAGGGTAGCACTCCCAGCACCAGATGTTGCACAGAGGTCAGCCTTGTGATGCTGTGTGAACCGTAAGCCCTATGCTAGACCTTCAGCAGACCTTGTTCCAGTGAAGCTTTTGACGTATTTAGAGTTTATTACATGTATCTTTGTGTTGTGATTCAGGCTTAAATTTGTTTCATTCTGAAGTTTAAAAGTCCTTTCTGACTTAAAACACTTAGGTTTTTTTTTTTTTTTTTTTTTTTTTTTTTTTAAGATTTATGGAATAATGTTAGATGGTGCTGTTTTAAAAATGTTGCTTTGCAAATTGAATTTCATGTTTCTTTGTCTAGTAATGTATTCAGAGCACTTTGAAGGAAGTTTTGGAGTACGGAGATTTCTGCCCTGGGGAGGCAGTATCCTGTGCTTTAGTTAGGTCATGTCAGGCCATTGTTTCGCTTTTCGTATCATAAAGATCTTGTGTCTTTATTCGCACTCAGCTGTGGACTTGAGTTTCCTGCAGAGAGTGGAATAATTAAGAATTAATACTACAGAATCGTATGTCCTCCATTTGTAGCTGGGTTTAGTTGAAGGCAATTCTTATATGTATAGTAAAGTGATATATGTAAGTAGCTAGTAGTATTTGTATTTGTGGTGCTCAGTATAGCTGAAAAGCAGCATGATTGTTTTCTATAAATAAGAGAAAACAAATGGAGAGATTCAATGGGTTGAAGAACTTGGGTCTCTGTCCCCTGCCGAATTTCATCCCTGCCTGCCAGCTGCTGCTCTCCGCTTTGCCTCTGCTGGTAGATCATGCTGGGTCAGGGATGGAGTTGGGCACAATAGATTTATTAGTCCAGATGTGGAAGGGAGGTTGGCTGGGTTTGCAGGAGGGTTTGTCAGCGTAAGAAGCCAGTAAAGCAGGCTGATGCATGGGGTGCCAAGGAAGAGCTTGGTCTTAAAACCTGTTTGTGGCTACACAGGGTCACGCAGCCTAAATATGCATCTGGTGAGAGGAGCTGTGGCATGAGGAAGGGCACACTTGGCCTAAATTGAGAGCTTACATTACTGTGCAGTTGTGGCATGTACTGGAGCAGCAACTCCCAAGGGATTGCTGCTAATGGGATGGTCAAAGCCTCTGTCTTGCCTGGTACATTTGGCTTGGTGCTAATTCCAGGGCTGGGGCATGAACCTGAGTGATGTAAGCAGTAGTGTCCATAGTCACAGCCTGGGGTGAGCATATGCCTACTTTGCACATCAGCTGGATTTCCATCAGGATTTCTAGCACTGACAGCAAGACACTTTTCACCAGAACTAAGTTCATCATCAAACAGAAGGAGGCATGCAAAGGGGAGGCTTGTTAAGTTGCATGAGGCTTTTGCTTTGGAATGTGTTGTTCCATTTCCTCCAAGTCTTCCTTGGGGAAACACCTGATTTGGGTTTACCCTGACTTGTTGCTTTGTACCTCTAGATTGCAGCCACAGCTTCTGCCTGTACCATCCTCTCCCTGGCTCCTCGCTGGCACTGGCTGGAGCACAGTGGGGTGCCAGCAGAAAAAACAGCCAAGGGCACAGTCAGAGACAAATGGCATCTACCGCAGTGCACTGGTGGCATCAGGGACAGGTCTAGCTGGCAGAGGTTGTGCTGAGGCTGTCTTCATGGATGGGGCAACATCAGAAAGAGGTGCAATGCACATCCATAAGAATAAATGCGCAGAATTCATGCTTCTGACTCCTCTTATCGCAGACCATGCTTTGTCATGCAGAGTGATGTGCCCATCCTGAGCCCTGAGCCACCCTTGGCAGACGCTCATTACATTGTAGGTGCATGTCTGTGATCTCATCTTGAAAAATACGACTTTACCTTCCACTTACCCTTCTGGAGATGGCTTGTCAGAGCAACATGGTACTGCAAACTTATCCTGCTTAATGTCAGCTAATTAAATTCACTTTTGAATATAGTACTAAGCCAATTTAATTCTGTCTCTCAGAGCCTGCAGAGATGGTTGTGACTCTCAGAGGATTTCTGTCTCTGATTAGTGATCAGATCTCTTTGTGCCACTTCAGACTGTCTGTCTTTGTGTCTTTCACTGGTCCTGGTGGTGTTAGGGGACTGGGTGTTTTGCCCCTACTTTCACAGCCCCAGCACGTGCCGTCATGTCTAACAGTATACTCCTTTTAATGACGTTTGTTCTCTGATATGAAATTTT
Organism: Numida meleagris; assembly: GCF_002078875.1. Lineage (NCBI taxonomy): Eukaryota > Metazoa > Chordata > Aves > Galliformes > Numididae > Numida > Numida meleagris. Next base: position 52,208,315 of record NC_034411.1, read on the forward strand.
CATGACTGTTGCTGGAAGAGATATAGAAATTCTTGTGAAACACTCTGGATGTTAGATCTTGATTTACTAGGCTGTTTTTCAGAAGTGCTGATCTCTGCAAGGACAGGGGTGTGGGTGACCTTCTTGTGCCATGCTGGTGTCCCAGCCTCCAGATGATAACTGCATCACAGCCCGAGCGCGGCAGCCTCCAGTAATGGTCACTGCCTGTCATTCTCAATGTATCTTGTGATCGCTAACGTGCATGAAAATGAGGCACAGAATTTCAAAAAGGAATTAGTCAAAAAAAAAAAAAAAAAGTGAAAGGTCAAAGCAAGTCATAATGAGAAATAGAACAAAACACTTAATTGGGTAGTGCTGATGGAGTATATCATGCCAGAGACTATCTGCTGGATTTTTTTTGATTCTAAACACTCTTTGCACAAGTTATCAAAGAAAAAAGTACTGCTTGTCTGTGGGTTTTCATGCAGTATTTTTCTTACTGCTGCCTTTGTGCAGCTTTGTGCAGGGCAACATGTCAGATTTCAATTTGAATACCCTGATGCTGTCTGGTGGAGGGTATATGTACACTTCCATGGAGTTTTCTGGTGCAGTGCATCCTATGTTTGTAGCTGCATTTTCCTGCTGTCCTTGCTCCCCCTCCTTATTGATAGCTTAATAGTGTTAGGACATCACAAGTGTGGAACTGTATTGCTGTTCTCAGCCATGTAATTCCTGGATACTGAGAAACTACTGCTCCTCTTCATTCCAGGATGTAACCAAGGAGCGTTTGGAAACACTGCTCGAGAAGCAGCTTGCGTTGCTGCTTCACTGCACTTGTTCTGCACTGAGAAGAGATCTTCAGTGAGTGTGCATGTCAGTCTAGTATGTTTTACAGGCAGCTGAGTCATCCATATTTTCTGTTGCCCAGTAAAGTACACACATGCTGTGGTGTCTGCAATGTAGCTTATGATGTCACGAGAGAACTAAGATAGGAGTTTTCTCACCTTTACTGACATATTGCTTAACTTCTGCCACAGGCAGATGCCAGGAAAGTAAGACTTGGGACTCTAATTCCTTTCTCAATTCCTTACGTTTCTTGTGAGGAAAGGAGAAGAAAGCTTTCTTTCTTCAAGCATGATAATGTGTTTACAGATCATAAGTTACATTTTAATTTTCATTTTAAAATATATTTTTCTGAAAGGCTACTCATAGGCACGTACTTTTTTTTAGAATTAGAAGCTATGGTTTTTTCAAGAATTTATAATAAAATACATGTATCTGGAGAATTCTTGAGGCTCACTACGTAGGCTTGATTTTAGTAAACAATTTGATGCTTGTACCTAGCCAACCCCCACATGGGTTTTGAAATTTTGTCCATTTTATGAGTTCTCAATCATTTTTCAAGTCAGCAAACAGTATTTATTGGAAGTGGAGAAATCAAGATTTCAGAAATTCTAAGTCCTAGCGCACGGCCCTGCTTTATAGGCATATTCTAAACACCCATGTCTGTAAGTCATCTTCAGCTCTATCGGTGTGAATATGCAGCATGTATTAATGCAAACATTTATGGTGCAGAAGATTACATATTTTCTTCTTCAGTGTCAGACTTTATTACAAGAAAGTAATACTTTGGGGTGAAAGAGTAACCAATCTGTAGTTCATTATGTATAAGTACAGTTTTAGGATTGTTTTCTGACCAGTAGACTCAGTTTTGAGAAGCAATTGCGCACTAATATGAGAGTGAGCTGACAGCAAAACTACATTTTGGCTTCCATTAATTTTTTCTAACCGTGCCTAATGTTTGCATTTCGTTAGAAGTACAAACATACTGCTCATGAAAATGAAGGTCTTAATTGATGGCACTGGGGATTACTGCCTAGCCATAGTAAATATACAGTTTGGACAAGAACTATGTGTATTTTCTTACAATTTTCTCTGTAAAGACTGTATTGATTTGTGTCTTTAGTTCCCAATCGTTCCCCTACCAGGATTTTAAGGGCTGTCCCTCCAGTGTATTGCTGTCTGCACCAGCTATTTCCATAATTGCCAGAGCCATGTACTTAAATATCTCTTATATAATTTGCATTTTCAGATTTCACAAAGCCTTCTAGGCTTCTACTTCACCTGGAAAGGCTTTGCCTTTGCTTTAAAGGGGTTCTTCTAGGACTTGCAATTTCTGTCAAAGTGTATTTTCAGAACTTTGGTATTCTAGTCTCACCAAAGGGAAGACATTAGGTAGTCTCTGCCAGAAAAAATCTTTGTGAAAGATATTAAAAGTTGTCACATTTGCACGTAGTTCGGTCTCCTCTTAACGGCTGTTCCCTAGTGCCTCTTGCTCTAGAAGAAGAGGTTTTTATTTTGAAGAATTCTGGCATTCTCCTGCATGGTCCCCAAGATCCCTCCATCTCAACTGCGAGCAGAAAGGTGATAAGTGTTGAATGTGGTATGTGCTTTGTGACCGTCAAAATCTAGATTGTGGCCTTGACCTTGCCAAATAAGAGGATTAAGAATCTGTGAAGGAATCTGAGCAAAAGGGTCCAGAGGCAATTAAACAGAGAACTCCAAACTTAATCCATGCAGGATGTTAGGTGGCAGGAAGACCATAGCTTTTGAATGCTACCAATCTGTAGCAGTCAAAACCTTAGTTTTGAACTAATTCATTAGACGTGCATTTCATTTAGTTCCTTGTGTTATGGTTTATTTGTGTTTTAGATATAGCTACTTTGTGGTCATTCCTTTCTATTTGTGTGGTGATTTATGGCTTTTGTTTCAGAATATTCATTTTCCAAGAGTACCGTTAACAGGCAACAACAACAACAAAATGTTTAAATAAATTATTCACCTGGAAAATTCTGGTAGTTTTTTAAAACATAAATGAGGTGATGTAAGTTAAATGATTAGGTGCAATCATTAGGGAAAAACTGATTAAATTACTCTAAATCTCCAAAAGAATGAGTTGCATGATGCTGTATTTTCCTGTTGAAGACAGCTAGCCATTTTTAGCAGCATCCTTTTATCATAGAGGTGCTACAGATGATTTCTTTGGGAGGGAAGTTTTTTCTTTTTAAGCCTGCGCTGGATGTGAAATGGACAATTTGCTTTCACAGGTGATACAGTTACTGGGAAGCAAAATTTAAGCAGGTCAGTAGAAGGATTCTAATGTTCTGAAAAAGGTTTGTTTTAAGGAAGCACCTATATTATGATCTCAATGTGAAGAGTTGGTGGTTATCTACTCCTTAAAAGTTCTAAGTGTACTTTGTGTGTTAAAGCTGTCCACCAAATTCAAATAATGCTTTCTATTTCTTTTATATTTCTGTCTTTCTGGGAATGAGGATAAGTACTAGAATTCTAGTGCTAATATTCATAGTAATTCGTGCTGATAACAGACTGGTGAGTCCTCTGTGTGTTCTTTCTAGAAAAATTCGCCAGGCAGACTTGTTCTGAAGCCCATGTTGGTTAGGGCAGAAGTGCCATAAGTTGTGCTGGGAGTATTTGGCTGTATTGGAAGAGCTCACAGGCAGTCAGTGCTGTTTACACCACGTTCCCATCTGTCCTTGCTAGGGTGTATATCCTTCACCTGCTGTCTTTCAGCCAGAGATGGCGATTACTTTCTGCAGCCCCCAGCTGAATTCACATAGGTCCATAAGCGGCAGAAAGGCTGGAGTGGGGCCTTGTGGAGTACCTAGGAGCACACCTAAATGTACACTCTCTACTTGTGGGTGCTTCGGTTTGCCAACTGCTTCTGAGCAGGCAAACATGAGATATGATGTATTATCATTGTGCCACTGGAAGTATACCCTTTTCAAGTAGATATTTTTTTTATTGTTTTCGACCACAGAGTTTGTTCTTCCTACCTTATGTTTGTTATTAAATACCAAATGCAGGGTGTAGGAGACACTGACTTGCTTAGTTGGCAGAAAATGCAGAAGTATTTGGTGCTGGAGTGCTGTGTGATGTTGTGGCTGGCCTCTGAAGCGTAATAAATGCAAGAGCCAAGCCACTTTGGAGGTATGAAGAGTCAAAGAAGCATTAGAGTAATTTAAAAAATGTAAACTGTGGGTAAAATCTAACAACATCATTTCTTTAAAGTTTTTTGTTATTTACCAGACTTCCCTCCTGAAAACCTCCTACCCTAGAATGAGATGCAGATTGCAGAGCAGGAGGAAGATTGGTTTCTGACTGGAGACACTTTGTTTGAACAGATAGAGCTTCAATTTTATCTCTGATGTGACTTCAGACCACTGTGGTTGTGTCTATACGAGTGTGTTTCTGGATGTATTTTTGGGTATCCTGTAAGTCATTTTATTCACATTTTCAAAACGAAGGGAACCAAATTAATCTGCCTTTTATATCAAAGCTGTGTTTTATAGCTTTATATATAGAGATGGAATGGCTTCAAGTTGCGCCAGGGGAGATTTAGGCTGGACATTAGGAAACACTACTTTTCTGAAAGAGTGGTCAGGCGCTGGAATGGGCTGCCCAGGGAGGTGGTTGAGTCACCGTCTCTGGAAGTGTTCAAGAAACGTTTAGATATAGAGTTGAGAGACATGGTTTAGTGGGGTTATTGGTGGTAGGTGGATGGTTGGACTAGGTGATCTAGGTCTTTTCCAACCTAGCTAATTCTATGATTCTATATATCCTTGTGCACTGTAGGGCTAGTTAATAAAAGTTTAAAAAAAAAAAAAAAAAAAGAGTTTCTTAATTCTTGCCTTAATCTCACTTGAGATATATGGTCCAAGTAAATTTTCATTTATTTAGTGCTGTAGACTTTAAGGTTTCCTGAACCTGTTTGTTTCCATCAGTTATGGTTTTGCCATTAGTTTTAGTAGGAAAAAGCTTTTTTAGTTCTCAAACTGGAAAGTTGGTTTGTTTTCTGCCATGTATCTTTTCATAGGAAACAAAGCTGCTAGTACAATCTCATTTTCCATATCTGCATTTATCAAAATATTGAACAACAGGCCCACTTATCAAGTGGTTTTACATGGTCAAATTATTATAAATAATATGACTGTAGTCACCAATAGGAAAGCAACTCTTTTGATGGAAAGAAAATAGTTTATGCAGGAGCTCCAACGCTGCATCTTTGAAGCTGGAGATTTTCAATTAGAAAAAGGAGGAGGGGGGGGGAAAGGTTGAGCCAAGCTGCTAATGCACTGGTGAAAAGTATTGCCTGCTTGTTGAGTCCTGACAAATGGAAAAGTTGTAATAAAATCTGTCCACCAAAGAGTTACATCTTATGCATTGACAATGAAAACTTGTTGTTACTGCCTTGATTGCCTTGATAGTGTGCCTGAAATCTGACCTGGAGCAGTGGCCAGAACAGTTTGGAGACAGCAGGAATCTTTTCCTTGAAGAGCATGGTTGCTGTTAACTCTGTCAAAGAGCATAAATGCGGTAGTAAAACTTGAAGTAAAGCTATGAGTACGATGAAAAATATCTGGATTTGTTGTTTTCAGGTGGGACCCTCTCCTGATATGTGACCTACAGCAAGCTACCCTGAATCGTACGATGACAATGTTATCACTGCCACATCTCTGGAAACCAGTTATTCATAAATATATGGTATGTGAACTTCTGCATCTTACATTAACCACTGCTGGCTGGAGCAGCACAGTAACAATAACATGAAGGTGCTAAAAGCCATTGAAGTAAATGTTAAGCCACATGTATAATAAATTACAGTGAGTCATTCCAGCAGATGTTTATCTGCTAGGCCTGGTCCATATGCAGAATGGTGAAATGTTTTAACTGCAAATACTATCTTGAAAATGTATTTCAACTACAGATGTTGTTACAAACCTTCTACCTACTTTTTTTTTTTTTTGGATGGAGTTATACTGGTAAACAATGTTGTGCAGATATGCAGCCTGCTATTCTCTTCTTTGAGCAGGAAGCAGTGGTGGTATTGGCATGAAGGGTCCTGTATCTCAACTGTATTGCTGCATTTAAAGCATTACTGCTTTTGTGATTAGGAAAGGTCTTTAATTGCTTTTCTACTTCATTCCATTTTCAGTTTCTGGTCAATCTAAATTAGATTAATTTCACACACAGTTACTCCCTAAAGAAGTGCAAAATAACTCAATTTTACCAAATTCAGCCAGATGATGGCAGTTATTCCCTTGCTGTTTAGCTTTACATCATACAATCTTTGAATAAGATTTCTGTAGGAATTAAATCCATATATTGAATCTTTTTTTCTTATGCTGTACAAGGAAGTAAAGACTAAGATCCTCATCTTGTGAAAGGAGATTATTTAATTTCTAGCCTACAAGACCAAAAATTTAAATTCACTGCTATCTGGCATGTCTTTCTTCCTCTTCTGATTTGGGTACTGGTTTATGAGAACTGCTACATGAGTGCTTTATGTTCAGGAGTAGTTTGTAGTGTACCACATAACCATCAGCATGGAGCATCTTCTGATTTATGGTTCCAGTCCAACTCCCACTGAAGCTGGTAGGAAAATGTTTCTTCATGCTGATGGGAGTTGAACTGTACTGCATGTGCCATCTGAGACTTTTAAGTAATGTTCTCTGTGGGGATTTCTTTTTTAACTGATAGCCACTTTTTTTGAGATCAAGTGTTAAAAATATAAACATGAAACAAAATTACAAGGAAAGGATTGCTGAAATAACATAGGAGAGGGTTCAACGGAAGTCCATGTGTAGCTTCAAAGGTTATAAATTGTTGAGGAGAGATGAACATTTGCTCCAAAAGCAATTATCTGTATTCAACGTGCTGTGTTTTTACATATAATTTTGAAGATGTTTATCAGATGTGTGGCTGATTTGCTGTTCACGTCAGTGATGTAAGAGATGAAAAGCAAGACAGAAGTCTTATGGGGAGTGGGGAGAGGAAACTCATGCTTCATTAAACAATTTGATGTGTTTTGGGAGAGCCATTCACAACTCAGATAATTTCTGTTCTGAATAATGAAGAAGTGACCAGATCTGGCTTGCTCTGGTTCTGCCAGCAAGGAAGATCCTGGAGATTGAGTGAGAAAGCATTGATCGTGCTTACACTGAAAGGGCTGCTGGTGCATCTGTATGGCCACCCATGCATGTCAAGTACAATAATACCATACTTTACAGACTTTTTCTACATGTTTGCTTTGATATCTCCTGTACTAACCATATCTAAGAACCTTTTCAGGACGGGCACAGGAATGATGATTTCTATTGCTCTTGTTTCTTCTGAGTTGACTCACTTTTAAGTATTCAAAATTGTCAGTGGACATATATATTTTTGTAAGTAAGTCATTTTGGTGTTTGTGGGAGCGTTTGTAAAGTAATACTAGTTTGAAGAAATAGAGTTTTGCATTCTGTATGGGCAGAGGTCTGGAGAGGAGCTGGTAGGCCAACTAGGCTGGCTTCCTGCTGCCACAGGTACCTTTTCCAAAGTAGAATGGATGTGTTTTGGTTGACATTTTTGGTTGTTTTTTTGGTGGAAGGTCGCATATCACTGGGAGAAGGGCTCTCTGACAGACAGGCTGGTGGGGAGGTGTGGTTGCCAAAGCAGTGACTGCTTGCAGATCTGTGTGTTTGCTGGGAACAGAGAGGAAGCAGACACCTCCCTACTCTGCTTCTGATGAGCTGAGAACAAGGGGTGCTATGTCTCGCACCTTGAGAGAACTTATTATAAGAGGTAATTACCTCTACCCAGATCAAAATGAAATTTCCCTTGTTGAATGTAGAAATCAGAATGATGTGAAGGTTTTTTTTCTGTTTGTTTTTCCTTTTGTGTGTTTTTTGGTTTTCATCTTTGGCTAGTTCTCATACAGCCTTGCAACAGGAAACTAATCTGCAGGAGCACAGCCCATAAAAGATAGGCCTTCTGAGGGACTGGGCTCTGCTTATTGCAGAGAGGCTTCTAAGACAGGTACGTTGTAAAAGATTACAGACCTTCACAGGAAATTAAATTGGATGTGGTAGAGTAAAAGAGTGAGAAAATGGAAAGGACATATGTAGCACATTTATGATGATTAAGTGGTAAGAAAATGAAAACATATGATGTGGTAAAGTGTGTGTAATTTAGATATTGATACACAGTTCCCAGTATCTTAAATAATCCGGCCCTCCTCTTCCCTTTGCTCTCTCTGTATCATTATCCCAGTGTGGAAAATCATTAACATCTTGTAAAATCATGTTGATTTGGGGCACATTAGGTTATAAAGTGTTCTAAAACAAGTCTCAGTAGCGATGTGGAGTGAAGTCCGTTGTGTCATCCAGTGGAAGGTGTGTGGGGAGCCAAGCTGGGAGCGCTGGGCAGGAGCCTCGCTCTTGGCTGGTGGCTCTTCACGTGCTGGTGGGACAGAGCTCCCCAGTTTTTCACCTCCTCAGTGTCAGCTCAGCTGCGTGGGTGAGCTGGGCTCATTCCTGGCCTGGTGCCTCTGGGCAGAGCACAGGTTTCCCTATCAGGGAATTCTTTCAAAGGGGACAGAAATAACTTCCTACATTTTAATAACTTTTCTTATAAGATCTGTTTACCTGAAATTGGAAAGGATAAGCAGAACTCTGAGAGATTTAACTTTATTAACCGTCATAAATCCTTTCCCTTTTGACCCTAATCAGTCCCCGGAGTCTTTTTAATGCTCTTGACATTGCACTGGCCTTTCATCATTGCACAATATACGTTTTCCTGTAACAAGGAAACCGGTGGTGAGAGCTCGACTTAAACCAGAGGTGAAGGCAGCAGCAGTAGGATGGGCAGAAAGTCATTGCCAGTGAAGGGAAGGAGGGAGCTGTGCTTTGGCAGTACTCCTCAGCATGTTCCTTCCATCTGTGGAGAGGAGTGGAGGGGACCTGAGGGTGCTGGAGAAACCTCACCATGCAGTTTGTAAGAGTGCTACAGACAACACAACAGTGCTTTTGTGCCTCGTGCTGGCACGGGGGCTAAACCTACTTCAGAAAGCCTCCTTATGGCTAGGCACAGCCCCACGTCCCTGGGGGTAGCAAGCTGCAGGAAGCACTCGCCGCAGGCCGGCCAGCTCAGCCCCAGGAACTGCGGACAAGAAAGAGGTGGCTTATGGCACCGGGATGTGGGGACTGCCGGGTGGAGGTGTGGTGAATGGGGCCCTTCTTTGCTGGGAAGGAGCCTTACCAGGTGGTCAAGGGATGAGGAATGAGAAACAAAGGGCTTCTTCATAAAGCAGCTACCTGGGTTTCTGCCTTCCTGTCCAAGGCGCACACAAATCCTCCGGAAAGTGAAGGGGGAATTCCCAGGCTGGTAGTCTGTCCTTCCTTGTGCTGTCCAGGAATTCATGCGATGGGGAAGGCATCCAAAGAATCTGTTCCTATGTGTAGGGAAGCTAAATTCCCTCTTTTTCTTCCCTATGTGCAAGTCAGCAAGTTTCTTCAGCAAATGCTTTAATTTTCAGCTTAATGCTATGCAAATATTTAACTTTGGAGGTAAAAGCCTCAGGCTGGCTTCAGCTCATGGACTGGCTTCGAGCTGTTTCTACAGGTACTGATCCAGTGTTTATATACACAAATTGCTATTTATTTACTTATTGTGGTAACCTTTTAAAAGAAAATTGGATATTTGCCTACCTTGTTTTTGCTTCGTACTTGAAAATTGATGTATTTGCAATGTGCGTACAGCCATTTTCAGAAGCTTTGGCAAAACCCTCAGATCTGCTGAAGGTAATCATTGTAGGCTGAATCCTTAGATAGCATAGAGTTGTACTGACTTATTTTTCCTGTAAAGAAGTGCTCAACACATTGCTCACCCCTGGAAGCCCACGAACCTCAATTAGGAAACAGAGGTGTAGGAAGAGCTGGCGGCTGTTGCAGGAGCCTTGTGCTATGATTTGGTTGTCTGGACAAGCACTCACAGGGTGCAAGAGAACATTCCAAATGAGTGTCAAGAGCACTAGCAGTACATATGTTAACTAGGTTTCCAAAATCTACTAAAATGCTACCTCGATATAGAGCACACTGTTCTATTCCACATGTATTTCACTTTCTCCAGCTCTCATCTCAGCTGCTACTTGCCTGCAAACAGCCTCCTATTAAAAGGGGAAAGTCCATCACCTTGCGGACCTTCTGCAGTGTGCTCAGTGTGTGAGCTATTGACTTCATAAAGACAAGAATAGCTATCTCAAATATGTTACATTTGCATGTGGTGAGATAGAAAAAGCAAATGCTATGTGAAGATGAGCAGATGAGAAAGACACTGAATGCCTTAAATGCTAAGGGAGTTAATGCTATGCAGTGATTTTTTGCTTCTCTTATAGGAAGTGTAAGAACAGTACGCTTCCTGGCGTACATCACCATCTAAACTGCAAAGATTTCACTTCCATGGCAACACGAGGAGTCCAATGGTGCTTAAGGTGTATGTATTAATGCATTCAGAGTTAGGGGCTGTTACTGAGATGGAAAGAATAAAACATGCTGAATATCTCCCATTTACTAATTGAAGGCTTTGTTCATAGAAAATCGTCCGTCTCCCCAAATTGTCTCCAATCCTTTCTATACGTGTTTTTTTCTCAGACAAAAAGCAAATGAAGCAATTGTTTATTGGTAATATTTTTTTCCTAAGACTATTAAGTGCAGCAGCACTTGAAAGTTGCAAGAAAATGCTGTTAATTTTTGGTACTATTGTGTATCGCTGGAGAGGAGGACTTGGTTGCAGGGAGGATTATTTTTTTTCCAAGATGTACTGCTTTATAGACCAGAGTGAAGCAGTGTTTGGGTTTTTTTTTTTTTATCGTTATTTTTCTTGCTCTTTTTGATCAGCCCTCTTTTTGCCTTTCTTTACACCCACCTCCAGTTTCTCCAGTCTGAGGAGCAGGAAACATGACTGAGCTCTGTTTCCCGGCATCCAAAGAAATATACAAGTACAAGGAAACAGAGTATTTTGTTCTGCCAGTCACTTGGGTTTGCAGCCTGGCCTCAGTAATGCACCACCTGGACAGAGCCTGAGTCCCCCTGTGGAGCAAGTGGGTGAGGGGCCGGGGAAGAACTGAGGGCTGAGGTGAGCAGCAGGGCTAAGGTGGCATGGGAAGGCTGACAGAAATGGGCAAGTTGAACTGGTTTTACAGCTGCTTTGCATTGCTGAAACAGGCAAAGCAGCCAGAATTATCAGTGGGTCTGGCCTGTAGATTTCGTTGAGATTTCTCTGTGTGACTGCAGTGAGAACACAGTGCTGCAGTTGGAGGCTGGTTGGCTGTTTCCTGTTGCTGTGCCAGGAGGAATAAATTCATCTCTCTGTTATCTGTATCTCTCTCTTTTTTTTTTATTTGATCACAACAGGAAATTTTTTTATTAAAAACAAGACTTTCTTTCACTGAAGGGGAAAGCTTGCCTTCAGGAGTGCAGCACAACCCCAGTAAATCCTTTCTGAGGACATAAGGAAATGATTAAGTGGCACTGTGCTGGCACTCTGCAGAGGGCTGATTTCCACCCTTGGGCAGCAGAACCACAGAGCAAGGAGGTGTTGCGTGTACACAGCGGCTTCTAGGAGACCTCAGCAGTGGGAGCCACAGCTATGTGCTGGTGCTGCTTGTCCTTGCAGTTCTTGCTTTCAAAAAACAGGTGTAGCTCATTGAATATGTGGCTGTACAATTGATGCATGCTTCTCAAATGACACGGGACCCCAAATGAAGAGCAGCGTTCATTCCAGCAGACAGCACTGTGGGGGCATCTGTGTGTCCGTGTCCAACCCCATGCAGCCTCTGGGCAGGCCAGGTGCTCTGGGGAGCACCTCTTGGAGGAGCACCTCAGTCAGTGTGACAGGAAGGATGGAGAGAAAGCACTGAGAAACTTCAAAGAAGGAAAAGAGGGAGGAGAGAAATCAAGGGCAGGAAGAGAGATGAGTGAGGAAACAGCAAGGGAGCAAGGGCAGAAGGGCCAGCAGAGAACAGCAGGGGGCTGGGAAGAACATAGGGCAGGAAGGAGAGAATGCTTTGATGTGCTTGAGGAAAAAAGTCATTTTCAGATGAAACATGGACAAAAGGGAGCAAGAAAATTACAGTACATGAAGTGGGAGAGGTCATCAGAGTTGCAAAGGAGGAGAATTCAAACTGATGCAAACAGAAAACGCGTATAAAATATATGGAATGATTTGATGTATCGGCCCAGCCAATTTTAAGTAGTGACTGCTAAGTTTGTTGCAGGAAGGGGCTGTGCCATTCTTCATGAGGAAGCTTTGGGATGGCAGGGAGCAGCAGGGCCATGTGGGGAGGCTGCTGCAGGTCCCCTGGCTGGAGCTGGAGGCATATCACTCCATCTGCAACGTTTGCTTCTTTCTGTCTCTCTCTGCAGGGCCTGGACTGCTGCCACCTCCCTCCTTGGAGAGCAGTGTAGTGGAGCACCTGCCACCAAACAGAAAAACTGCCTATCCTGTCTTCAAAGGCTGGTGGCCAGAAAGATGTGTCTGGTTGTCTTCTTATTTGTCTGAGCTGCTGTTAGGCAGGCAGATATAAGGCCTCCCTCTATGTCCCTCTTCTTTCACTTGTGTAAGCTATCTAGGCTACCAGAAACAAATAGCTGAATGGAAATTTTAGTTCTGGCTGTGAAAAGTGGCTTTTGAATGAAATCTACTTCAAGTAGCAAAAGTCTTCTTTCCTCCTCCTCCTCTCCACCTACTTTGTTCCTAACCATTAACTTTTCATGTCACTTGAGCTAAGTTCAGTGTAAGACTCACCAGATCCTTCTGAAAAATACATCCCTCCTTTGTGGCAAGCTGAAGAAGTTGAGAGGCTTGTGTTTTTCCTTCTCAATCTCTGCTCCGCTGGGAAAAGCAGCTAAGTCTGTGTGAAGCTGCCTCCTTCCCACTCTGCTCAGCTTTGCTCCCTGAAAAAATGCCTCTCCTTCAGCTGCTTTGAAGCTTCTCTTAAGGAGGTTTGGGTTGGCCTGCTCAGTGCCATCGTCTGCTGGGGATGTTTTCTCAGCTTGTGGTGGCTTCCATCATGGTAGAAGGCTGAAGAAGATTGCTGTGGAACAAGTCCATCAGCACCACTAGCTATGCCATTTGAAAATCATTGCTGAAGTGTGAAAGAAGAAAAAGATGAAACATTATGAGATTTAAACCCTACCCAAAGCTCCAAATCATTTCTGCCATTTCTGCTTTCTGTTTCCCAATCATTGGCTTCTTCTGCCCTGAGAGGAAATGGCAGTCACTGGACAGTGGTGCTTGAAATATTCTGCAGTGTGCGGTAGTACTTGTGGTCAGATGGATGTATTTATGGGAAACGAATGGAGATCTGAGCTTACCTGGGAACCTTAATGGTATTTTCTATTATAACTTCAGTGCTAATACTTGCTTATTTTGATCAGTGGTGAAAAACAGGATCAAAAAATAGAACGTGGACTTTGGGTGCTGTCACACAATGATGAGTCAGCTGAAATCAAAGCCAGTTCAAGGTTTAAGTGTGGTTGTTGATGTTCTTGAAAAACAAAATCTCTCAGCCAGTCAGCAACTGAGTTTACTTCTCAGCTGTTAGACAAAAGCCACCCTTTGCAGGGATGCCTTGTGATATGGGCAACCACAGCTGCATGACATAAGGAACTCTTTCCTTTTCCCTCGCCTTGGCCATCAGTCCAACAGTTAGGTATCAGATTTAACCCTCGGTGTTTGTTGCAGGCTTTGTGAGCCTTTTCCAGCATCAAAACAATTATTTTTGATAGATACACTAGTTGTTTGTTGATTTGTTTGCAGTCAGTTTTCTGGGAGGTTGCTGTAATGTGGGAGGAACTGAGTTCTTTGGGTGCAAATGTTCACTGCTGACTCTATTCTTAGTCATTAGATGTTTTTCACATTAAGGCTCTTTACTTATATGGGAAAATGTCAAGCGTCTTCTGATAGCAGGCATACAAAGTGATGGAAGCCATTGGCTGGGGCCAAGGCAGCATCACGCCAGCACAGACCCTGGGGGAGCTGCAGTGCTCGGTCCCCACCCATGCTCTACCTCCTGCACCAGCCCTGGGTCTCACATCGTGGTACTGACCTACATCCATGCTGATGGGCCACCAAACTGAAAGATGTCACTGTTCTTTTCCAAAAGGAACGTGTCTTTTTATTCAGTTCCCCTACCACCTCTTTTTATTTTTGAACTGCAGCTCTTTTAAGGCTCCCTGCCTTTGCAGTTCTTGCCTTTGTTTAGATTATTTTTGGAATCTGGGGAACAAGAGGAGGGATGAAGTTCAGGGGAGCTGACTGTGCTAGGAGGCTAAAACTCTTTCTGTCCATGTGCTCTTCCCTCCTCTTTCTCTCCATGGCAGGGCAGGTTCCATGGCGCGCCATGGCCTCATGCACAAAACGGGGCTAGCCCACGTGCCGTTCCCCCCTTCCTTCCTGCAACCACCATCATTGCTCTTCTGCTTTCCTGGGTCAACTGGCCAAAAGAAGTAGGTGGTCAGACAGAGTTTTAAGAGCTGTGGAATACGGGGGAGAACTTGCACCTTGAGGTAAATTGTATGCAGAGAGGAATGTGTTTCTTTTATTATTTCTCAGTGAGGCAGCCCCACAAAGGTTATTGTCCTTTTCTTTAAATATTGTCATGTTTTTACATCAGGAGTGTCACATACTGGCTGCCAAGCTTTGCAGGAAAATCCACATTCTCTGGAAGCCTGAGGAACAGCAGCTGAAGCCCGAGGTGGCTTTCTCTGCGTAGATTTTTTTTTAAGATGGTTAGTGCTTGGGAAGTCATTGACCGTGAGGTAGGTCAGGCTGTCCTTTTGCTAGCTGAGACAGTGCTCAGGTAATTGAGATACTTGTGATTGCTCATGGAAATTTGCTGATGTTTGTAATGCTGTCAGGTGCTAAAGTCACTTCCTAACATCAATTGGTGGGATCTTACAATGGATCGATATCTCGGCACAATCTCATTTTCTTTTTCCTGTGGTTATGAAGATGCCTAAATAGCAGTATGGTACAGTATATGTTAAACATTAAAAGCTGGTTTTGTGTGTACTGATAAGAGTAAATTGCCAGAGAAGGAAATAACCTGAGTCTGGCTGGTGAAGCTGATGGGTCTATGGTGGAAGTCAAAGTGGGGGATAATTGCAGTCCTAGTGCTGTCTTTGGAGAATAGATTAGAGTCAACTAGAAGAGAGAACGAAGAGGACTTCTCCATAAATTAAAAAAAGGAAGGTAGATGATTCTGTACAAGAAGCTGCACAACTGATGCAAAAAGTGATCCTTATATAGGAAGAAGGTAATCAACAGAATGTGAAATAATCTTTGAAAATACATAGAAATTGAGTGGTGTTTTTTTTTTTTTTTAACTTGTGCTGTAGTAGGGATCAATTAAACTGTATTGAATGGTTGTGCAAAGCAGTCACTGTAGAGGAACCATCTTTCTCCTGGCATTCCATGGTGGAGCATGGACACTGTCAGCAGGGATTTATTGTCACCCATCCTAGTGCTCATGGCTGGCACTCAGTGAGGTCTTGTGGGGCTAATTATTTATTTAATGAGGAGTGGCCACAGTGGCACAGTGAGATGGGCAGCACCACAGCAGGAGGTGTCTTGGAGGTAATCCCACTGCTCGCAGATAGGCTTCTTGTGCTTACTCTAAATAAATAAAATCATGAATAAGAGTATGTTGGCATTTTTGTTTAAGCTTATTAACAGTGGCTAATAGTATTGAATGTGCTTTGTGTACTGGCATGCTTTGTAGTTCTCTAGTTTCTTAAGGAAGTAGTCGAGAGGCTTGTGCAGCAAGTTAAGAAATCAGGTTGTTGCTAACTGAACTTCTGAACTTTTCATAACAAAAGGATACGTTGATGAGAGAAGAGTCAAATTTATGAGTGCACTATAAACACGAGCAACCCAGACGATTTCACTCCAAAGAAAGAAGTCCTCCTCTTTTTAGGCTAAATAGGCATGGTGATGTTGCTCCTTAGTTCCACATGTTTCAAAGGTAACAGTGACTGCTGGTGATTCAAGGGAGTCCCAGGAAGAGAGGAATTTGAGTGTAACTTAAGAGACAAACTGTTGTTTGACATGGGGGAGTCTCTACAAGTTTTTAGGTCATGTGTTGGTTTAGAAGAAAAGAAAGCAAAGCAATGAGAACTTGTGGTTGTGCTTTTATCAATAAATTTGATTTTTTGGAAGAATGCATTCTGGGTCTGATGCTCGTCTTCTTTCCCAATTACTGAGTAATAAGAAAAAAATCTTGCAGTGGAAACCTTTCATGCTTTTAAGTTACATAGTCTGTGATAAAGGACAAAATGAAGAAATGTCTTGAAAAACATGAGAAATGGGCAGTTTTGACGTACCAGGCACAGCTCAGCAGCTGGGCTCAGTCAGCACTGCATTGCATTCACTGCCAACAGGGCCCATTCCCCCTCAGCCCCGTGAGGAGGCATCCTGTGCATGTGGTGTCGGGATATTCCCTGCCTTCCCTCTGCCCTTCCTGCAATATTTTAATTTCACTTTTTCAGCTGAGCAGAAGCTGTCACCAGCAGCATCTGGAGCAGCTTTGGCCTTGAGTGAGCAGCTCTTCTCTTTGCTTCAGACAGAGGCATTGGCAAGGCCGGAGCAACAGGTCTTAGATTTCGAGAAGTCTTAAGTTGGTTTGTGCCAGTTTTTTAATTATAACACTTGACTGTATGGAATACAGGAAGTGTTCTCAGCAGGTCTTCGTGAGCATGAGGCTGTTCGAGTTCCAATCCTGTGTTACATTGTTGTAGGTGGATGCTGGGATGAGCATGGTGAAGGACGTCTTCCCTCTGCTGCCTTTCCCTATTTCCTGCTTTCTGTAATCCCAAGTCAGTCTGTGCTTTTCCTTTCCAGACAGAATTACAGTAGGTATATGCTCAGAATCGGGTTTTTATTGTCAGCACCTGTGAGCAATCAAAGCTTGTTTGTGCAAATTTAAAATGAGACTTCAATCTGAAATGGATGTGATTTCAGCACAGTTTGTTTGCAGTCATTGTTATTTTTGCCAAGAAATAAAAGACTTTACTGTAACTCCTAAGTATTATTCTAGTTACTTTGCACTAGAATAAACCCATCGAGTTTCATGTCTGACTTTATTTGGTCCCTTAAAGCCTAGTGGCATACATATGATGCAAGCAGACTCATGAGACTACTGCAGCTGTATTATTTTTCATTACTGTATTCTAAAAAATCATTTTAAGAATTTTGGTGAAGAATGGATCTTTGACATATTTTTAGTTAATATCTTGGAACAAGGAAAGTACACCATCCTCAACTTACAGTCACTCAGCTGTGAATGAGCTAGATATGGAATGGACCCAGTATGAACACAGAGAAATGAAGAATCCTCAGATCACTTTGTTGCAGCTGCACATGCCTTTTGCCATCAAGCACTGGTTTCAGAATCCAGGTTCCAGGTGTGTAAGACTCAACTTCCTTAGTCTGATGGTTTGATTTGCTTTAAAACTTTGGCATAAGAGCTGTTCTTTACCACTAGAAGTGCTACCAAATAGAACCAGGGTGAACTGTTACCTAGGTAGTAATAATTGGACATTTAACTATAAGTATACTTATTTCCAGAAAATAAAAATGTAAATTTTTTTGTGTGTTAAATATCAAAAATAAACTCACTTCCATCCACCACCTTCTCCACCAGTTATTACTTACCATTGGCAGTGTTTGCATGCACAGGGAGATGTCTGATTCATACTTTAATATGGAAAAATAAATAATTATGTAGCAGACTGTTTCTATAATATTTTAATTTAACTTTTCAACTATAATCAATATTACCTGTTTTGCCAATGCTAGCATTAGAAGAAAAGCCCTAAGAAATGATGTGCAGGCAAAAGGAGAATAGCATAACTATTTTTATGTTCCTGACATCAGTGTCCTGGTTTGTCTAATGTTGTATGACACAGTGACTCCAGTGCTCCACACTGTTCTGTCCTCAGTAAGCCAAACATCTATTCCGGGATTGCTTCTTGCTTCACAAGTTGTAGAAACTTCTTTTTAAAAAGAATTTGCTAATATGGGATGTTCTTTTATTGTCTTCTTGGAAAGCTGATAGTCCTTATTTTTAGCAAACAATATCCTTACAGCCCGTTAATATGTATTCCTAATGGAATTCTCTTGGTCGGCGAGAGAGAATTCATCTGCTTAGGACTCCAGGTGCTTCAATTCAGAAAACCATCAGGAAGTATTGCTACACCAGGGCACCTCTTCATTCATTTACACTTATTTAGCTAGGTAATGACAGTTACCATCGTGATTCCCCTTCTGTCCTGTACCTTTCTTCATTTTTGTTTCCCTGAATTGAAAAACACTACATTGTTACTGCTTGGAGCATTCAGCACTGTTCCTGCCAGACCCTTACTTTTCCGTATCCCCTTCCACCCCAAAGAGAGCACCATCGCTGCCCATCCGTCATGTCTCCCATTCATACTATCCTGTACAAGGTTTGCTGGGTTCCTTTTTGTTTCAGGAACACAGGGCTTTTGCAAAGCCTGTTGGCTTCCAGAAGCACTTGCACAACCCAGCCTCGTACTAGGTCTACTGTATCGGGACTGACAGAACTGACAGTTCTTTAAAAAACAAACAAACAAAAAATGAAAAAACAAACAGGTAAACCATGCTGAAAATTCCTTTCTTGAATGGAGTAATATGCCTGTTATACAGGAACAAATGCTTCTGACTGTTCCTTGTTCAGACAACCCCTTGGAAGTATGGATTGCTTCCCCTTAATGAGTATTGACCGGGTCTTGGAGACACAGCACCGGGATCCTCCAGATGGGTGCCTGCTGGGATTAACCCCTTCTGCATGCCAGCAGGAGACTGAGCTTCCCTGCACTGGATGCTGGGGCTTCCCAGCCATTTGAAAGCTGCTGGTCTGCATGTGCTGAGGCTCTCCAGGTTGCAATGTGCCTGTGGTGTGTGCTGGAACAGGCAGGAGGTGCAGGGCTGAGGCACCCTGGGACGCCGCTAGATGCGTCTGCTCAGTACTGTTAAATTAGACCACGTGCACATATATATGCGTGAGGGAAACGTGAGGGCTATGCAAAGCGCTTGGACTAAAAATAATGTCTGGAGTTGTTTTTATGTAATAATGCTATCATAGATGAAGAAAGTGAGGGAGGAGTTGGTAGCCTGGGACATTTCTTTCCCCCGCTTTGCAGGGTAAACACTAAAGATCCTGGAGTGTTTGTTTGGCTAAGTAATGCTTTCCAGAAGTATGTCAATGAAGTAGTCACTGGAGTCACAGAATACTTTCCTATATTTAGCTTTTAAATATGCAATAGAAAGTCATTAACTTTTAAACTCCTAAGAACCATAAGCACTTCTGCAAAGGAACGTAGATGTTCAAGTGAGCCAATTAAAAATACGGATTTTACTATTGCCAGAATTGTGCAGTAAGTATTGTACCATCAGTCATTGGGGTAAGCTCAGTTACATCCTAGCTGAGTTTGTTTGCTGTGAGGGCACATGCAGTATCCTAACACCGCTGAAGGGACAGGACTGCTGTGGGATTGTCACTTGGTTGGTTAATTTGGAGGACGGTGCTTTTAACTAGGGAGTAATGCTTAAAAGTCCAGTTATGCAGAACTGTAGAATACTTTATGTGAGAAGGAGCATCTGGGCATCTTCTTTCCAGTCCGTGCTCGCAGTAGGTGCGTGGTTTTGCACGTTGTCATTATCTCACCTGCATGTGATTGTGATTTATGCAAGAAAGATTAATTAATCAGACCTTTTTTTTTGGCATAGATAAGAGGCAAGTGCTCTAGAGGGGTAAAAATTGAGCCAAAAGTATTTTACAAAGAAGGTGATGGAGGTAGCATTGAAGTGCCACCAAAAATCCGGCCCCACTTCACATGTGTGAGTGCTTGTACTGAAAGCAAACATTGCTCTGGGGTAGCACAAGGGACCTAATCGGAGCATTTGCAAATTAATTTTAAATTGTTTTCATTGTGGGTTAATATACTGGAGGAATCAGTAAATATGCTGAAGAAATTGGTAGGTAGTAAAAACGAAGGCTATACAACAGTTTATAGCCAGTGGTTCTGTTTAGGCTTAATCCCTATAATGCTGTGTTAAAATTTACAAAACAGCTTGTAATTGCAGGAGCTTATTTAAACCAGCTATTTGTGGTTATGTCTGCTGAGGAAACTTAAACTTCAGCGTTCCCCAGCCATCTAATGGCAGCAAATTGACTGCGGGTCTCTTGTAAGAATATCTAAATGTAGGCTGTTGAATAATCCCTTTGGGGGCCCTGTAACTATTTTTGTGCCTGGATATGCGTCATCAGTGGGTATTTTCTCTGGTGACTAGCTTACATCAGTAGGTCTCCTACCATACACTCTATCAGCAAGTGACTTATGATTGATGGGAGTCGCGGCCGCACTTGGGCATTTATCTGTGACCTCAAATAATGGACAACAGGAATCTCGGCGCTGTTAAATCCCTTCGATGACGGGAGGTACGGGCTGCCCGTGCTGGGCGATGCAGGTACTGCCCCGGCACTGCTTGGGGCCGAGGCGGGGAGGGAGAAGCAGGGCTGCTACGGTGCTCCGGGGCTGGGTGGTGATGCTGCTCCAGGCTGGGGGCAGTGCTGCTTCGGGGGGTGACGCTGCTGCGGCTTGCAGCCCCGCAGAGGGAAGCGCGGAGAAGCTGGGCTGCAGTGCTGGAAGCCGGGCTGCAGCGCGGCAGTGCTATTAATGCAAAAAGGTCGGGGGCTTCATCACGGGGCTGACTGCCTTAAATCTCAAGGTGTGGCAGGCGATGTGGGTTTAAGGTTAAGCTGCACCTGCCCCAGTGACCTGCTGAGCATGTGGTCGCAGTTTGTTTCCTGCTGTTAAGTCACGTTGTGAAGAGGAGGAATGCAGACAGAAGTTATCTCTGTTTCTCCTTCCCCTCTGCTTTTCTGTTGAAATGTGACATGGGAAATGAGGCTGCGAGACAGGTGTGAGATCTCTGTGAGTGCTACCTGTGATGAATTCTGCAGCTTGAGCCAGTCCCAGAGTGAGGCACTTTGCAATTTCTTCTTTTTCTCCTTCAATTTCTTGGTGCTTTCAGTACAGCTGTGATGGGAAATACAAGATCAGCTCTTTGTGAACTCTAGCTCAGAAGTCCCTCCAGTCTTCCTGGCAACCAGAGAATAAAACTGACAGATAGGGATGCTCTCAGTGTGATGGACGATTCAAAAGCCCCCAGTGTTGTTTACCACATGGCATTGCTTGGCTGAGGGAGGATAGTGACTGGATCAAAATTCCTCCTCACCGCTTCTTCCTGTTGGCAGGTGGCCCTCTGCATAGCCTGTGCTTTCAGAGCCTCACGCTGCTCTCACGTGTCTCAGTGCCTGCTATTGTTTCTCACCCAGGTGCACTATGTCTGTTGTGCAAGGAGCTGAGACTTAAAAACTTTCAGAGGGAAAATGGGAAGTGTATTTTAACTTGTCTGTGTGTTACCTCCTCCCCACGCACTGCCCCAGCAGCTGTAGTTAATGAATGAAACCAGGCTTCCTGTAGGAGCCACTTAATCGAGGGCTGTGCATTTGTTGATGCAGCACTTCTATAAAGCTGCCTGTAAAATCAGAGTATGTTCTTCTGTAGCGTGGATGCCCTCGCTCTGTGGGACACAGCTTATGCATACCTGACCATTCCTTGCAGGCAGATGCCTCTCGTACAAGATAGGCACTGGGTCTGAATTGAGTTTCCTAATCTTCCCTCTGGCTGATGAGCGTTTGCTAACAGCTGCATTCAACTGAAGTTGTAGGAAGAGAAGCGGTGCTTAAAAAGAGACTCGGAAAATCAAGGGAGAGGAGGGAATATAAAGGTTTTCAGTGAACCATGATTTATGAGTATACTCTTCCTTTGCCTCTGTATAGTATTTTTTTGCTGTCACTTCAGTAAGACCTTGGGATTCAAGGCAAACTGGTTATATAATTCAAAATCTGTAAAAGGTTAAGTACAAAAAGCATGATGAATCTTGTCTCATTTGCATTGCAATTCATTGATTCTTCCTAAAGTAGTGTGCTTAGAAAATGTAAAGCTTGGTAACCAGATGATGTTGTTATAGATATTCTTTGCCACAGCTTTCTATGAATCATTATAGACAGCCATACATTAGCATCTTTTGGCTAAAAGTGACCTCCTTTCTCCCATTTCTGTGAGGATTGTGCATTAAATTAGTGATAATATTTTTGGGCAGCTTCCACTTAGAGTGCTTATGCAAAACCTCAGTATCCCCAAATTTCAAGAAAGACAAATGACCCAGTCATTTGAAATTGTTCAGACCAGGTTGTAGCTTGCTAGGAAGAAGCATTCACAGGTTGCCTGCCAGCTCCTGGTGCTGTGTGCTGGGCTGCGCGGTGAAGTCTACACTGATGTGTGGTGGTGCTCAGCAGTGCCTCTCTGTGTGCTGTGATGGAGACATTGTTGGGTACACATGGTGACCTGAGGTAATGGCCCTGAGGTGAGCTCATGCCAGGCAGGTGCCTAGGCTGTGCACCCACGCCCTGTTGACTTAGGTGACTCAGTGCAGGCACACAGCTCCACTGGCACAACACTAACTGGAAGAGCCTTTGCCCATTCAATGGCCACCTTTCAAAGTATTGCCACATTTTTGGGGCTAAAATGGAAACTGGACCAGATGCAGTGAGAATGTGAATGTTTATGAATGCATCGGTCAAAGTAAAAGATGAAATAAAGCTTGCTTCTCTCCTGCCTATTACATCTGTGACTGCACGCTCTTTACAACTGTTAAGGTGTCTGATACATGATGAGGGTCATGCTACACCAACACCTGTCGGTATCTTTGTCGTTTTGTATTGTTTGGACTCTTGGTGCCTAAATTCTCCTGACAGTAAAGAGGCAGCCCATGGATGGAAAGAGCCACAAAATTAATGCAAGGCTGGCCTTGCTCATGACCCTCCTTTCTGACAGGAGGATTTTGCATGAAGAGTGACTGCATGGAGCAAGCAGTGCTGCTTGGACCTTACCAAATACATTGCCCTTGGAGAAGAGTTGCTACAGCAAGCTGACTGAACACTGTAAAAGTATTCTGAAATATGAGGCAAAGCAGCAATCTCACTGGTTCAGGGAACATAGTGTCTTTGGATTGTGTTAGTTGAAAATCATCTTATTATGGTAAAAAATACTTGATCTCTCAAGAAGGTCTTTCTGTTTCCATAAAGTCCCATTAAAACAATGGAACCAGTTCCTAGATGCAAAGAAATTCCAGTTTTAGTCAACTTGTGTGGGGAGGAACTTGGATAGTTTCTTCAGTTTATTTTGGGTTTTGTTTCTTGATTTTTCAGGCATTATGAAGGAAACATGGGTTAGCCATTGCCTCATTTAGATGTTACTTTGACTGCAGGGAAAAATAAGGAGACATTCAAAAACACTGTTGATGTTTGTAGTGAGTGGAGTAATGAAGAGCTAAGAGAAAGAAAAGCAATGCAGTGAAATATTGCAAGGAAAATAATGCATAAAGAAAAGTTAGAAAGGTGAAAAATGTAGTTATTGATATTTCATTTTTTTCATTTAATCTTTTTAATCCAATTGATAAAATCAATGAATAGCCTTCCATATATATGATATATATATATATATATATATGATAAGTCTGTATAATAGTGGAAATTAATGGGCTCAGATAATGCTCCAGTGCTTCCTGCATGCTTTGTTTGTGAGTGCCCTCTGCCCACCTGCAATGTCCTTCTTCCTGCATGTAGCCGGCGACTTTCCTAAAACTGCTTGAGATCCAGAACCAGGCTGTCAGGAACTTGACAGACTTTTAAATGTTGCCCTGGAATATAATTAGTTTGGAAAGAATGCACACATTCTTTTGAATGAGTAGAAGAAAGAATGAAGATGGTGCAAGTGAAGTTTGTACGTGACAGAGGGGAAAGGCACCTTCTTTATGTTGATAGCCTGACAGCAACTCCTAAAAGCCATGGCAATGTCTTTTCTTTGTCTCCTGTTTTGTTTCCTGTATGTGCACAGCTCTGTAATTCCTGGAGTGATTTTGCTCATGGAGGTATTTCTCTCTAGTGCCACAAAGTGAGCATTTTTCATGCAGGACCTCGCATCGCTCTGTAAGCTGTGTTCTGCCTGTGACTCAGCCTGGCTGGAGCCCGACACTGCTCCAGCCACACGTGAATCCCCAGGCGGCGATGGGTTAGGGACAGAGTTACTCTGGGTAAAGGGACCCTGTTCCCTTCCAGTCCAGGTTGAAATCTTCCTGAGGCAGACCCTGACCCTTCACAGGGAATTGTGGCTGACTTGAAAACAAGAGGTAAAAGAGGTGAGAAATACCCCACACTGACATCCTCTGGAGCCTTGGTGAAGTCAGGACAGTGCATGGGTACTTCAGAAATCTCATTGTGGTGAGAAGTTTACTGGGTACTATGAATCACTAATAACAGGAGTGCAGTACAAGGAACTAATTCAAGACTGCTGAGGAGTTTGCCCAGTGTCTGTAGATTCATATCTTGACTTTGTCTTTTTACTGACTGGCCTTTAACATTGAGGAGTTTCCCGGAAACTTGTCTAGCCTTTCTTCTTCTCAAGCCAATTGCTACCCAGTTGCAATTGCCAATTGCGAATTTTGACTATATAAAAAAATGAAATCCCTTTTCAGATAGTCACTTTGTTTTCACAAACTTGTTCCATAGTGAATGGACTCTGTGAAGCCTTTCTTTTTCTGTAGGTATTTATACTTTTAATCAGTGAAGTGAATGTACATTTCTGAAGAGATATTCTCCTCTATGTACCTTTGTGACTGTGTTTGTGGGAAAGAGGTGACAGAAGTCATTCTGTGAGGTCCTGCCATCTGCTGTCCCTGCACTGGGAGGTCAAATGTCAGCCCGCAGCATGAAACCCCTTGCCTCCTCCAGGGACTTCAATTTCCATATACAAAAGCCAATCAGAAATCTGAAAGGTGGAAATCTGTAATTTGGGAATGAGAAAGAGATGGGGTTATAGTAACTGGGAGACGCAAAGCTCATTAAGCCCCCTTTGACCAATGTGCAGGGAGAAGTAGGAGTAACGAGTTTTGTTTAGCATAACTAAATTGTAGAGCATCATGTTGAGTAAAGCAGATCTCCATTTGCCGTAAAGCTCAGGTCACGTACTGATGAAATGTAGCTTTTCTCTCAGTTACGATGATAGGGTTTTTTCACGCTCTTGATTCTTGACCAAGAGCTCTCTTCTCTTTCCACTAGAAATTTGCTGCTGGTTACAGATGGAGCAGAGCTGCAAATCAGAAGATTGTTCACTGCTGCTAGTTTATCATTTTCTACCTTTATTATTATTAGATTAGATGTAGTATTAAAAGTTTTGAAGGCATTACCACCTTAAAGGGTATAGCAATCTCAAAGAGGTGTAAAGGAATAAACAGCTGCAAATGAGCAAAAGAAGTATTAGCTCAAGTACCAGGAAAAAGCCATTATGGTAAAGGCCCGTTCTCCTGATGGAAACCAGAAGAGCTGATGAGTTTGAGAAACTCAAAACGACATGGGTGAACCACTGTAGAACACACCACGTGGATTTTTCTTATTTGGATATGAGATGATCTAATAGACTTTGGCTGTTTCCTTTACGATCTAATTTCTGTGATCACTTTTAAAAAAGGTCATTCTCTTTCCTGTCTCGTTGCAAACCATCTTCCAGTTATTTTTTGTCTCTTCACCAAAAAGGGAGACATCTGCAGAAATACAATGTGGTGATATTTTGATGAGTCCAAACAGATTTTTCATGGCCATTTCTGGCCATTGTTCTGTGGTAGAATTCCCATAATACTCTATGGGAGATTTGCATTAAAATTATATTGCTATGTACACTCAATATCTACTCTTCAGAGGCCTCAGTGATCTCTATGCTCTACTCCCAGAGTTGCTCTTTTCCAATTCTTCAAAGTACACTTTGGCTTTACAGGAAATAATAATCATGCCTACCATACTGTAACTAAAGTATTCAGACACATGAATCTTTTTCTTGACTTCATATAAAAATGTCATTTGTAGCTTTATTTTGTTCTACTTTGACTATAATATAAACAAGAGTTTATTGAAGCATTAGTTTTAAGCTGTGATTCTTGAGAATGCATGGTCTCACAAAAATAGTATTGAAACTGCAGGTCAAAACCATGTAACAGAAAAGTGAATGATGAGTCTGTTTTCATATGGATTTTTTAAAAAGTACAGCTTGTAGTTGAACTAAATGTACTATTTCTTTCACTGCAGCCAGGAAGCCCTCATAGACTTTTGACAGTGCCGCCAAAAAATTAATGCTTCAGCTGTTTAAAAGATATCAAGAGCTTGTTTGACAATTGTAATCTTTTCCAGGAATTTCCTTTCCCATTTTCCCTCCCTATAAAAATTGATAACAAGATGCCTGTGTAGTAGAAATGGAAAGTCCAAGATATGTGAGAAAGCATTGTGTGTTGCTTCCAGCCTTGCTGGACAAGGCACAAAATCTCCAGGGCTGGTAAGAAAATGCAGGCGCTCAGTTGTTTAAGTAGCATTTGCTCCCACGTTTAGCTGCTTGCCAAGACAGTGCAGATATTTTAGTGTTTTCTAAGCCATTTTTGAGTTTTTATGTAATGTGGCAACAAACAGCAGAGCTGTTGGAAATGGCTGGGTAGAAGCTCAGAATGATAACTGAGAAAAGACAAGAATGAAGGAAGGAAGCGGAGAACTCATCACGTATGCTAACATCAGTTGGTGTGGCAGCTCTGAAGGCAAGGAGAGCAGCCTCAGCCTGGCTTCTCCCAAATTCCCATCCTCTGCTTTATATGCAGCAAGGTATGACAAAGCAAAGTGGGGCACAGCTTGAACTTTTGTTCTGAAGCATATCAGAAAGGCTCCGAAACACAGACTCAAAGGTCAGAACTGTTCCCTTTTCCCTAACGAATTCCCAAGACAGCTGTTGATACTACTCAATCTTTTAAAGCTAATCTTTACCAGCATTTGCTGACACACAATATGAAATAAATAGTATTGTCATGACTGTTCTTCTCTAATGATGGAAGGGAGATTCCGTGTTAAGGAGAGTGAGGCAGTTGGAGAGGTTGCCAATAAAAAGCCACAGTGTTTGCTGAGGGTGCTGGTGCGTTCAGCAGGCGCCAATTAGAGAAATGCTGCTTTATGGCTATGACGGGTTATTGCTGCACAAACACTTGTACAATTACACAGTGGGTCAGAAGGGCATCTTACCTCGCCTCACAGCTATTACTTTAAAGCAAACACAGCTATCAGGCACACAAATATCAGCGATTGCGGAAGGGGAACAGTGAAGTAATAAGTGTTTGAAACTGCACACTGAGGAGAAAGAGTGAATATAACAAGCCCTGGTGCTGTGGGAAGTAATTCTTAACCATGTCCGCACTATGTGGATTAGAAAAGTCATCTTTGTATACTGGAGAAGTGAATGCTTCCTTCTATCACTTAAATCAAGTTAATAGACTGTTGCGTTGTTCAGGTACTTGGAAATTGTAAGAGAATATCCATATTTTTTTTCGTTACCTTCTTTTATACTGAAATGTTTGTATTCTATGTGCCTTTGTAAACCAGTTCACATATTTCCACTCATGTGGCCATGAACATTAATTACCTGCAGCCATCTCCTGGGTATTTTACTTGTTTTGTTTGGTATGTTTTGCCCAAAGCTTCATTAGATTCAAGCCTAAGGAGCTAGGGCACTCCATAGATGCTGTGGCCAGCTCAGTGTGTATAGGATGTCTGTGGTATGTGTAGATTTGTGAATGTTGCTCTAAGGCTACCAAGATCATCGTCTCTTCTAACGTGGTTGTGCTCAGTGCTGTTGCTGACTTCTCTCTGGCTCATAAGAAGGAGCGCACTTCAGCAGGAATTGCATTAGAGCCAGTGGCCAGAATCCTTGCTCTCACCTGACCTCATACTTCTAGGAAGCTCAGCTGGCAGGCATTGCACAGACAGGGTGGTAACACCCTCTGGAGTGTGGGCTGCTGGTTAGGTTGTCCTACTTCCATATATGCCAAGGTATTTTCACTGACTTGCTCTTTTCACAGGTTTGAAGTCACCCTGCCTTCAAGGAGTGGCTTTCCCTAAAGTGGAAACGCAGCCTAAGCCCAAGGGCCAGCTAAAATACAGAATTTGCTGGGGTAGAACGGGGTGACAGAAGTTAAATGAAGAGTGTTAGGTCAAAAAATTTTATGAGATCACCATGCTTTTAAATTGGTTTACACAGATGGCTGTCTGGTTTGTTGCTTTGTCCTTGCTTAATAGTAACTGTTTATGGAAAAACGAATTGCTTTGCAGAAGGAGGTCCAAAAGCTCATGCTGTTGTTTCCCTCCGTGGAGATCTTCATGTTATTATGGGCGTACAAGGATCTGGCCTGAAATACGGATTGATTACAAAGTGTATGGTGAATAATTAACCATTTGACTTGTTCCTAAGCCCTGTAGTCACCGGGTTAGAAATGATTTCCCAAACTCCAGGAGATAAGAGAAGGTTATTCCTAATTTCACAATGTCCTTATTGTTATGGCTTTGTGCTGTGTGTACTCTGACATCAGCTGATACCTACGCAAGTCGGGTCCAGCTTCTCATTCAAACCACTTCCTGGGGTTTTCTCGGGTAATGGCAGTGATTCAGAGGACACCACCGCGCCTCAGAAAGCTGCCTCTGACAAGTCACACCAGGGCCGTGGGGCTGGGAGCATGTGAGGTTCTTAGGAAGGAGTTTTGAACTTAAAAATACCCACGTTTTTGTTTGTTCAGCATGCAGATTTAGATGTGCATTGCTTGGCTTCTGTCCTAGCAAACTATTCATAGAGCAGCGGTATGTATTGTGGAATATGCGGTGATATATATGTACATGTATGCGTGAGGCAGGAGCCTGGGACTAGCCACCAGGCAGACATGCTGATTTTCCATCCTCAATTGTTCCTATCTGGTCCAAATTAAAAAAAAAAAAAAAAAAAAAAAGGGAAACAATTTAATTTTTTAAAGGAAACAATCTAAATAATGATACTCTGTACTTTTGCAGGACTATTTACTTAAGAAGCTGAGAGTGAGCTAGAAACATTGATGAAGCCTCTATTCTGTGAGGTAGGTATGCATTCTTGTTATTATTTTGCCAAAGCACGGAAGATTGAAACCACTTGCCCAGGTCCAGACACAAAGCTATTTAAGAGTTGTGAACAGAGTCCAGGAATTTTCTGTCCCAGCACACGTTCTGACTGATCAGTACTTAGGAATAAGGTCTTCATGTGCCCTCCTGTTGGAAGAAGTGATGAGCTCTTGCATTCTGTTATCATTCAAAGTGGTTCTTTCAATTTTCAGTTTCTGACTAATGGCATAAGTGACTCTCACTGATACTTGTGCAACCCTGTCCCCCACCCCTGGTGTGCAGCACATTTTGACCACATTTTTGGGAGGCAGCGGTCAGTGGAAATCAAACACATCTGATGGATCCTGGTCAGACAATCTGAGGTCCAGAAATGCTTAGTGCTTTTCATTCCTTTTCTTTTTATTTTATTTTATCCTTTTGTCATGGTCAGATGCACCAGTAGGCTTTTAATAAATCTCTTCTGTGTGAGACTTGCAACTTAAATTTGCAGACCCACAAGGAGTGTACGATTTGAATAACTGTGAGAGTGAAACTGAGTGTTTGTAGGTGCATCAGCTACAAGCAGCAGAAGCGATGTGTCCTTGTAATTTTGATAGCCTTTGTCTTTATGGTATGCTGCATGCAAAACCATCGGCTCCACTTGTCCCGTGCCATAGCGTCTCAGATGCAGAGCCTCTGTGTTTTTGTGTGCTGCGCTCAACACCCAGCCAGTCTCAAGGGGCCCCACTCGCAGGGAGCCTTGTTCAGGCAGCAGCCTGGAGAAACTCTCTTGGGCTCCTCAGTTACACACAGCAGTTTCCCTTTCGGCTTTGTGAGAGAAACCTAGTGAGGAGACTTCTGCCTTCTGCTGTGCTCAATTGGGATCCTGGATCTGTGATAGCAAGGAGTTAAGTCAGGACTGGAATTTATCTCCTTAAAGGTTTTGTGTTTTTTTTTCTTTAAACTGGTCTTTGCCTTTGAAAACCTTTTTTGAAGAAATCACTCTAACAGTAAGTACCAGAATAAATATTGATAAAAGATGAAATTATATGTGCCAGCATTTATCTGTTTTGTGTCTATTCACAAGTACATACAGCAAGTTGGCACTAGCTCCATATGGTTCCCATCTCTATCTGAGCAAAGAGGAGCAGAGTGCTGGGGCACAGCCTGAAGGTGGGAGTAGCAGAAAGGCTATGTTCAGCGTGTTTTTCTGTGACATCATGGTGGCTCCTCAGGTATCTCTTGGTTCATATGGAAAAAAAGAATTAAAAATGTGACACAGTTTGATACTAACATTAGCTTCACACTCTTCTCTAAAAAAGGAATGAAAGTACTCAGAGGACAAGTTGCCTGTGTACAGATTTGGCTTCTGGGTAACATGAGCTATGGAAAAGCTTTCCCTACTTCAGAAACTTTTCAGTACACATTATGATTGTTAATTAATATTATATAATATTATATTTTAAATCTTTAAATCTGTGCACTTTGTTGAAATTGAGATGGCTGGCCTACTTGTGATCTGCTTAATAAGGCTGTAAGAAAATTGAGATAATTCCACCCTCAGACCTCCAATTTTGCAAACATAAGCACCATTTGTTTTGCTCAGTTCTAGAGCATTCAAGTTCAAAATCAATGGTGAAATTTTTAATACACCATTTGACTGAAATTATGCAAATCCATTGCTGTAGTGTAACATACCTTGAAACCTATGGGAGGGAAACTACCTGCTCCTTCTGCCATGGTGCCCCAGCAGTGATGCGTGGAAGGAGCTCGTTGCCTGTACCGCTGCAGTGTGGGCAGTGTGACAGTGTCACTCCCTGCCTTGCTCTGCTCAAAAACATGAGTTGCTGTTTTCACTCCCTAGGCTTGAACTAGCTACCCACAGTATCCAAAACTGGAAAGTCATGAGCTAACGCTAGATGTTGTAGTCATTAATCAATTATTTCATTATTGGTTGTCATTGGTTTGGCTTCTGCAGCCTGTGGGTAGGTAGGTAGCTATTTTCCTCATATTGCAGCTCTGGTCAGCAGGGAAGACAACTGAAATTGCCACCTCTGGTTTGAAGATTGCTTTGGATTCCTGAGTGCCTAAACCCTTTAGAAACAAAGTCTGAGGTTACAGCTTTCTATCCTTGGTATTAAGGTACTTTGTCACCCTCAGAGCAATTAGATGGGGTTTTAAAACATCTGGGTGGATGAACAGAGAGAGAACCAGCTAAAGGGGAACAGAAAGCAAAAGCTGGCTGGAAGAAAATTTAAAACTGTAGCACATTCTGAAATACTTCACCTGTGCTCTAAGCTGGTACAAAATCCTGGAAGGCCTTACAGAGTAGAACAGCTTTTTCAGAAAACTCTAAATCTTGCCTCAGTTTTACTTTGCAGAAAGATATTGTGCTGTAGCAATATTCCATCTCTTGTAACTCATTAAATAGTAATTAATCTGGCAGTACAACTGGTGTTAAATGTTAGTATCTCAGTATTTCAGAAGGCTATTACTTTCATAAAGCTTCATTTAAACCAGGGACAACATTTATATTGTGGTGGAACTTTTAACTTCTACCAAAGCACTATGTTTTTCTTTCTGGAAACACTTTCATTGAGAAACGTTGTGATCTGTTATGCAGTGTTACAGGTTTTCTTGTTTCTTACTGTATAGTTTCAGTTTTTGAGAAGGAGGGAGAGTTATCTTCTTTCACTGCCTACAGGGTCTGCGAACCCCTGAGGTTACACATTTAAAACTGCAGGTGATTTCAGCCCAGACACTCCTCACTCCATTTAAGGGAGAATGTTTGCAACCAAATGGTCTCAGGAATAAAAATGCAACTCTTTACGTGCACAGTTTTTGCCAGTGTAGAACTTGCACATGCTTCTAGATGAGAACTAAAAGCTTTGAATTCAGCTTGCAGAGAGGAAGGAATTTGTCTGTGCTGCAGTAAAAGGAAGTATTTGCTGTGTTATTGTAGCACGTGGCCTTTTGCCATCCTTGATAAAGCAATCCAGGGCTGTGCACCCAAAGTCTGCTGCCCTCCTGACCCTCCATCAATCACCAGCTGTGTGCAGGCTGGATGCAGCACTGGCTCCGGAGATGATCCATTGTTTGCTCTGAAAGCGGAAGGTGTGGACAAAGTGGCCCCTTGCAATCCCCTGCTGCAGCTCTGCAGGGCTGCTCCATGTGCACCTCCGCTGTCTAGGGGAGTCAGGCATGGGGGTGCAGGCTAGCTGCCTGGGAGAAGCCTCAGGGACGGTTTTTCCACAATAAAAATGAAAACCAGAGTCAATATTGTAACACTTACTTCCCTCTTGACTGTTTAGTGCTGCTTATAGATGGGGCTTAAAACACTGAATTTGCACGCTGTGAATAGCCCAGTCTATTGTTTTTCTTTCCCTTCAAGCAGTTCTGGTTACAGAGATGCCTGCATCGTCAGTAAGCATGCTGAGAATCATAGGATTATTAAGGTTGGAAAAGAGCTCTAAGATCATGAAGTCCAACCACCAATCATCACCACCATGCCCACTATGTCCCTCAGTGCCATATCTCCATGTTTTTTGAAAACTTTCAGAGACAGTGACTTCACCACCTCCCTGGGCAGCCTGTGCCAAAACCTCACCACTCTTTCTGAGAAGAATTTTTTCCTAATATCCAACATGAACCTCCCCTGGCACAACTTGAAGCCATTCCCTCTAGTTCTATCACTGTTCCTTGGGAGAAGAGGCCAAACACCACCTTGCTACAACCTCTGTTCAGGCAGTTCTAGAGAGTGCTAAGGTCTCCCCTGAGCCTCCTCTTCTCCAAACTAAACAATCCCAGAATGTACAGTGTGACTTAAAACAAATGCTGTCATATTTCTATGTGGAGGACGGATAACTTGCAGAAAATAGTGGCAGTTTTCCAACCGGGAGTTGGAAAGCCTGGACATTCAGATACGTTGACTCTTCTCCTAATATTTGTAACTATTTAAAATTTTAAAATATCTTTTTTTAGTTTATTGTTTCTACTTTTCTGAGGGCTGGTTTGATGTGAAAAATAGGACGTGATTCTTATTTGATTTGCTATGTACTTGTATGCATGTATGTATTTCTGTGCATTGTTCACTTTCTGAATTTGGTTCCAGTTACATTCATGTTAGTGACAGGGGAGCTGAGTCCTAGGTGGCATAACAGCAGTGTCAGGAGAACTGACTGTGGTTGCAGTGGTACGTGGTGCTGGCGGTATGAAATATTTTCTCACACGCACTGCTGTCCCCTTACCAGGAAGGGTCTGCATATGGCATTGTGAAATCTGTGGTCTTTGTTGATTTGTCTGTGCCAGCTGAAATGTCATGGAAGATTTCAGCCCCCTGCAAGCTTTAATGGTGACTGCACTGTGATAAAATGAGAATGAAGTTTTATGATTTATTTAAATCAAGAAAAGGGGTCTTTCATTTTTACAGACACCTTACTTAAGATACACCCAAGACCTTCTGTTTGAAATTGGTTTAGGTTCCTGCTGTGAAACCCAGAGAGTTCCCCAGGTGCTAAAAGAAAAAGCTGAGAGGAGCATACTAGGGTGTTCAGGAGAGAAAGGGAGAATTGAGCCAGACACTGCGGATAGCAAAGCTCCCAGCCTTAGAGATGCTTGGGCTCCAGAAAGGCTTCAGGAAGGAGCATTTTGTGCTGCACTCCAGCTCAAGGTATTTCTTGTTTTTAGCATGCAGTACTGCTCTGTTCCTGTTTATAAATCTTGTATGTGTGCACATTAAAAAAGTAATTAAATTGTCATCATAATTTATAGTATGCCTGAAGTCAATCACCTAATTAAACAGAGAGAGCAGGGAGGTAGTAGGTTCATAAGCATTTATTAAGTACTGCAGTATTAATTATGCAGGACTTTTGAACCATGCAAAAGACGAAAGGATGGAAACACGAATCTAAAAATGCCTTCCATTGCTGCCCTTCTCAGTTTAACAGCAAGACCTCCCCTCCAGTTAGTAAGACAACACTAACGCTTTCTTTTTGTTAATTTTTAATGACATTAAGATGGATTTTTTTTTTACAATAATCATTTGCAGCATTTTATTGTAATATTTTTAAAAGAATAATGTCCCTTCATGGGATTCTATAAATATGTGAGTAGAACTGGAAGATACATCTAGAACTTGATTTGGGGCAGATTGTGCAGCAATGGGTTCTCGTGCTCATCGTTTTGCAACGCATCAGGACAGGAGTGGAGCACATACTAGCTGCTTGGGCAGCCTCCAAAAAAGGGCTGGGGGTTGGTGAGAGTGGGGGCTGATCCCAACAGAAGTGCTCAGCCAGGAGCATGGAGGGAGGGCACAGTGATTATGAGGATGTCGCTTTTTTCATTGCAGCCTTAATCCCACCTCAAACTGTGAACCAGGGCACGAGCTGGTGGCCAGCACCGGCCTATATGTCAGGGCATGGGGAACAGTTGTGCTTTCCATTTGTGGGCCTGGCAAACAGGGCTATCTTCCATATAAGTGGACAGGAAGGTGTTAGAGACTTACCCACTTGAACTGTCACTGCCAATTTGATGTAACATATTTGAAGCCTAATTGCACAGGTATCACTTTAACTTGGAATGTATTAAGTAGCAATTCAATGGCCATGCATATGTACAATGTATTTTCAACATCTAGAATTTGTGCTTGAGTTATTTGGAAGCTGGAAACCCAGCTCAGTAGCTATTCTTTCTGGAAGAATTTGAGTCTATGTGATTGGAATGTAAATCCCTACTGAAGGCCATTTCTTTTCACTGTCTTTAATAAGATACACTAAACTGACAGCAAAAATAGAAAAAAAAAATTTAGACTGAAAAATCAAGTAAATTTGCTGTAAGTTTTTCTTCTGTACAGGAAACATTATATCTACGTGGCCTTGAGCACTGCAGTTTTCTGTACCAAGCTGTTTCACTGAAGGTTGTGGAGGAGGGCTGCATGCCAAGCAGTGGTGCAGGCAGCAGAACAGTTTTGCAGTGCCGTGCCTTCATCCCATGCACCTGCATTGACATAGGCTCTAGTGCCTGGCTGGAGGGAGCTCTGAGGTTATGATTTCATCCAATGAAAGCAATAGGTTTTGTTGCTGTTTCAAAAGATGCAATTGGGATTGCCTTTATAGCAAAGATAACTTTTTACCTTATATGGAGAAAATCAACTTATTGACAGCTCTTGATCTCAGCACTCATAATTACCTTATAATGAGCAGTCATTATACTTTAGGAAGCAGCGTTATATAAGAAATGTAGCTTGTCAGTTGTCTGGAAAAAAGAAAGAGAAATATATATATATAAAAGTAACTGTGGCCTAACCAAGGTCTCAGATAACGTAACACAAGTTGGTTTATATAATTCATTTTATGGTCAATAAACCAGTCTTCTGGGCTGCACATCGAAGACTTAATGCTTGTCTGTTTGCATCAGACCTTATAACTATTACTTCAATAACTAAGTTGCTCATCTTTTACTCTTGTTAAGCATGTTTTCAACTTCGTCTGCTGGCAGCAGGCAAAGACAGTCCCGGCAGCAATGTTCTCTCTTTGCTGAAATGGCAAAAAACAGGAAAATCCAAACCTTTCTCTTATTGATTCTAAAAACAGGTTGGATGAGTACTGTATTGGAACTATTTGAAGAAATTTTGGGGTGAGTCTTTGGGATGACCTCTGCAATTTTGTTGTCAAAACAGAGAAAAAAGTCTTTGAATATGAGAATCTCTTTACCACTTTCCTTAGGCATATATTTTCATTGGTAAAATGGATTTTTTTTATGTTATGGGCAAGTAATTGATTCGAAGTCCCAAGTTCTGCTTAAATGCATGTGTATTGTGATGTACCAAATGTATTTTTAATGGTATTTTTAATCCATAATCATGGAACTTCTCATTAGTGCTCAGATATTCAAACTGAGGCAGGTGTTCTGCTATGGATGGAGAATCTGAACACCTGAACCTTTATGTTTGGATTGCTCAGAAAGTGCTCTGAGCAGAGTAGTCTGATCATGGTCAGTGTTAGGCACCGGCAGTTACCACATGTGAGTGATTTTGGCAAAAGTCTTGCACATACACTGTGTGATTCCAGGCATCTAAGCCAAAGATTCTGTAAGTGTTGAGCAGGTCACCAGCTTTTTCTGTGTTCCTGTCCCTCATCCACGTTGGGAGCATGGAGGTCTCTTAGTAATTAATCCATATCCCATTAAAATTGTGCCTTTGCCATGACTGCAGCCTAACTAGGCATATCAGAAGCATCTTTGAAGCAGTTTAGTGTGTACTCAGCAGCCTTCATATATTCTGTGAAAATGCTCACATCATCTTGGTGCTGGTATGCCTTCATTCCTAGCAGTGCCAAATCTCTAATGGGAGATGTATATTTATGTAAGGAGGTAAAACGCTGTTCAAGGTTGGGTGAAAGTTCCTTGGAATTATGGAGCACATCCTGAAGAATAGCAGTATTAAGCTCCAGGTATCTCATTACTGTAGTTTGTTATTGGTATTTTGGTTTTTTATTGGTTTTGGATGTGTGATTTTCTCAAGATGTTTCTTGGAAGGATAATATTAAGTTTGAAAGAACAAATGCCACTATAAAGCAGGGAGATATGTAATGTAACTCCAAGCCTCATAAAATAAGTAGACTTGGTGCAAACATTTCAAATCTTCTTCAACCCATAAAATCAAGAGTCAAAAGTAACCTGAGTTCATGGGACTCTTCAATGAGATGGAAAAGCCCAAACACAAGATAAAAGAGTATTTGAGACAAGATATCTAGGTACATTGTGACTGGAAAAAGTGTAATTCGGAGCTATAACTGCACATATGCATCCAAAAGAACTCGGAAGAATGAGGCAACGTATGGTCACATGTTACTGAAAAGAAAATGGGGAACAATACTGTGATTAAACAGCAGCAGAGAGCATTTTGAGTGACTGTTCAATATTGGAAAGGGGTTACTACTAAGTAACATTTAGGTCAGTGGAGCAAACTGCCATGGGAGGATGTGGAATCTGTGCTGGCTAGACTAGATACACATCTATTAAAGGTGATAGAGGATAACCCATTTAGAGGTTGCTTCCAGACCGAATGTTTTATGTTATTTTTGTTCTCTTCAGGTACATCTCTTGGTTTTGGCCAGATTGGATTTTTCTTCCAGTTACTCTAATTATTACAGCCCTACTGACAAAAAAAGCCCTCTGGACTAAGAACAGCATATAGACTAGAAATATTATCAATATTACATGTCATAACAGAAATAAGATGCTAAATAATTATTACATAAATTCAGTAGTGTGGTAATGCTTATGAATAATCTCTTGCATCTGTATTAAAATATCTTATAAATGTTTAGACTATTTTAAAAACATCTTATGGCCTCGGAATAAAACTTTTTTTTTCACAGAAATTTCTTTGTATTTCAAAGATGGGAAATGGATAACGTTTTAGAGAATAATATTATACAGAATGTGAGACACATTGTGTGCCCATGACCGTACAAGATACATCTCTTCTCCTAAAAATGTTCATCATAATCATAATTCCCAGGGAAGAGTTTGTGTGACATACAGATCAGTAAGTCGATGTATGTGCATGTTGTATGTGTGTAAACTCATACCTTGTGTGGTAGTCTTACTCAACTGTTACTGTAGTCAGTGGGATTTTTGACTGATCTTGGGCACAGAAAACATGATTTTTCTATTTCAGGTTATGGTTCCTTTCATGACAGTTTATTGTTCAAAAGCAGGCTGTACTGTTATTAAAATTGGTTCATAGAGGAGCACTCACTTTTATCACTAGAAAAAGTGTAATGTATATCTAACCACCCACAGCAGGAAAAAATATTTCTTGTTGGGCTCAATCCAAGTTCCACTGACTTTTACGATATTTGGATCATGCTTTGTAGTCATGTTGCTGTAATGATCTGCAAACCCACTGGGGACTTCACTGCTCCTTGCCAGGACTAGTCGTAATGAAATGATACAGAAAACATTGGCATGTAGGTGCAGAAACACAGCTCTGTAATTCAACTTATGCATTTCTTTGATTTGTCAGAATGAAAGAAAAGAAGAAGCTCCAACAGGAGTGATTCTGTTTACTTATCACTTTCAAAGCCAATTTGAAAATAATGGGGAACTGGAGTGTTAGTAAGTGATACTTAGAGTAGCAGTGAGGAGTGCATTACTCTATCCTGAGGGCATGCAGCTGGGTTGGTGAAGCGTGCTGTGCTGGCCGGCCACTGGCCTTCCCCTGAGGTCTGTTAGTTCTGCTCATCTCCTGTTAAGCAGTCTTGATAGAATAATAGCTTGTTTTCTTTGAATTTTTATTTTTATTTGTAATTGTTTAAGCAGTTTTTGGTAGTCACAAATGTTCTGGAATGGCACATAACAGTTTGGGATGTAATTGACTGAATTTTAATGTATCTGTTCACATTTCCTGGATCAGAATCCGTGGTATTCATCTCTGGAAACAATGAAGTGGGAATTTGAATAACTCTTTGGAGATGTAGAATTCATCAGGGGTCTTTTCCTTTAATTCATCTTCTTTCTTAGTCTTTAATTGTGTCTGAGTTTCTGAATGATTGCTATTGTTTGTTCTGCCTTTCTTTTTTCCTCATGAGAGGCCTTTAACTTGATTTCTTATGTTTCTTAGTGGTGGCATTATGTTTTCCTGGCAGAAACACTTCTGCTGTTTAACATGTTGACAGTGCTGTCTGAAAGTATTTTTGGTCCCATGCTCTTTCTTGGATCTTCTCCTAGGGCAGTTTTTCCTCGGTTGGACTTTCCACAGTCAGTGTGGCCTCTTACCGTTTTCCTGTTTTCTATTAATTTTTGAGCAGAAGTGCTAGCGTAGAATGAAACTTGGATGTTTTAAGGGGACAAGTCCTGGTGAAATTGCCACCTTGCAGTCTTCAGTCTTTTGACTGCAGCTGCACTAAACTTCTGCTGAACACAGCAGAGAGAGCAAAGACAGCTTAAAGCCAGTTTTTCAACGGGTGTCAGTGAGATTTGGCCACCTGACTCTTGAACACAGACATGAATAAACACAGAGGAGGCTCTGTTCATGTGCATTGCCATTCGTATTTCAAAGGTAAATAATTTTCTTCTTTAAAAATTATTGTTTTTAGTGACATTTTGGGGAATGTGAGAAGTATTTTTTTTGTCTTGGCCATCACAAAAAGAATGCCAGAGTGGTACTTTGACCACAATGACATTATTGAGTCTTGAAAATTCAGGATAGAATCTGTATATCTTCCTTAAAGGAATGAGTCTACTGTCAAGTACCACATAATTATTATTTAGGGCTCTTAAGTTTGGGAGGGTTCTTGGCAAGTTTACTTCTTCAGTTTGCACAGTAATGATACAGAATTTGAAATTTTCAATCATGCCTTTTCTATAACCATTCATCTATGCTGCAGATCTCAGATAATGGACAGGTATTACCTTCACATGGGGCTGTAAAGGTTGAAGATGACACTCTGCCCATGGATGATCATTGCTAACTAGATAACCATTCTACTTGTTGAAAGAGTTTTGGAAGTGATAAGTTTCTTACTGCAGGCATAGCCATCTGGGTTGGCTTCAGTGGCTGTTGAAGGTCAGTGGAGTGCTCACATTGACTGAAATAGTAAGCATGAGCCTTCAGTCAGCCAGGAGCAAGTGGGGACAGAGCACCTTCAGCTTCTACAGCTAGAGGAAGAAGAGGTCTACTGTCACAAGTCCCAATTTTCCTTTAAAAAAAAAAAAAAAAGAACAAAAACGTAGGTCCAGTAGTTTTCCTTTAAATGAAACATGCTGCAGTAGATCAGATAGCTACAAGCTTCTATATTTTGTGTTTTCCTACATGATGCTGTGCAGAATTGGTTGAAACCCGTAAGCAAAAGCATGCCAGAACCTGTTGCATTACTGTATTTGCAGGAACCTCCCATTGTCCTCCAAAAACCAGTGTTTTATCTGAGATGATTCTGCAGTTTCTTGCCTGTATTTTTGAGAGCTGCTGTGTCCTCAGAGAGGACTGCATCAGGACCATCGGTTGTTATTTCTAGGTCCTCAATTTTCTTTTTAGCCTCCTGCCATTTTAATTCTAAACCTTAAAGCTTCCTGTCCATGGAAACCATAGTAGCCTGGAGTAGGTCCAGCCTTCCAGAAATATGTACTATGTTCCTTGTAAAGAAATTAGATAATTCTGGGTGGGCAAGGACCACAGTTCTAGACATTGTCAGACTAAAGGCAGGTGAGCCCTTTTACCAGGCTGCATGTGATATTTGAATGCCCTGCCACATCCCTCATGAATCTTAACTTCCTCAAGGGCACGTTAAAGTCACTGCCCGTTCTCTTACAAAAATTATAGATGACAGCATTAAGATCTTAAACCACTTGGGTGATTGTGAACAGTAGAACGTATCACATAGCACTCCTGGAAAATATCTTTTCAGACAGCTCCTGAAAGCAGATCCACGTGATAATTCCTTGAAAATACATCTTAGGTCAGCTGTATTT
The DNA here is from genome assembly GCF_002078875.1 of Numida meleagris. Taxonomy (NCBI): domain Eukaryota; kingdom Metazoa; phylum Chordata; class Aves; order Galliformes; family Numididae; genus Numida; species Numida meleagris. The sequence continues at coordinate 52,248,735 of NC_034411.1, forward strand.
TTCATCATCATAGTGAATGTGGTTCTTTCTTTAAGTATGATCCCAGGTACTTGGTTTGGTGCAGTTTTTCCTGTCAGGGTGGGAAAAGCATGCTCAACTTGGCTCTCCCTTCCTCCTCAGAACGCTGCAGCAGGTGTAGGACTTTTCACTCCAGGCAGATGAGGAACGTGCCTGTTACACAGACTTGTGCTGACATAACTGTCTTGACCAACGGTGTAAAGAGGCATGATCCTTGGCGTGATCCCTGGCTGACACAGAAGCTCTCACTGTGGATACACTTATGACAAACCTCTACTTTTATGGATACACTTTTTGCCTACTGGATAAGGGAAGATGGATCTTAGGAAAAAGCTGTGCTAGCAAACAATACAATTTTGCTAGTACGAATGAAGCCTGTGCTGGGGACACACTGTCAGTACAGTTTGCTAGGACAGCCACAACAGCAGAGAGATCCTATTCTGGATACAGCCTTGTCTTCTGTTCCAGTTTGTCTTGCATGATTTATCTTTCTGTCACCTCTCCATGTCCCTAGACACCTCTCTGCGTAAAAAGAAATTAAAACACAATACATACGAGTCTGCTCTGGATTGGAGTCTTGACCTTTAATATATCAGGTTTTCATATTGCAGCTTTGCCAGCAAATAGGCTGTCCTACAAGAGTTGAGGTTGCTGTAGTGATCTGTAGAGGTCCCACCTCAGCCACGCTTCAGCTGTTTTTGCTGCAAACTCTCAGGCTGCCTGGAATGCCTTTGAAAGGAGATGAGGTTTTCATATTGCCTGGGAGATCATAACCAGGAGCTCCAGCAATCCAGTGGGGAAAAAAACCTCTACCATCAAAAATCTGAGAAAGCAGCCTGACAACCCCAATGTCAAAAGGATTGCTTAATGCTTTGTCCTCCTATATGAGTTGAATTTTTATCACTGTGTTAATTTGTGGTGTTCCCCTCTCTCCCCTAGTGCTGTCATTACATTTTCCTTTTGCTAGTAAAGAAAGGAATAAAAAGGTCTGCCTCTGGCTCTGTGATCTTGCGGCTGCGCTCCCGCTGAGCAGACTAGTGTGTCACTGATGGCAGGCTTGCAGTTAAGCTCCGTAGATCAATAAACCATCTTAGTTAGTTGGTGAGCATATCAGATGTGAATTTTGAATGTCTGCAGTCACACTTATAATACAACAGAAGCCAAAACCTGATGTAATTTTTAAGAAGCATCTGAACCTTTAAGAGGCTCTATTTTTCTCTCATAAAATGGCCAGCATTACCTTCTGACCAGCGCACTTTTTGATTGGGTTTTTGTCTCCTGTTTTTCTCTGCAGCTATTGGAGATCGTTGTTTTTTTTTCTCTCTAGGAGGCAGACAACTGTTTCTTTTAAGAAACAAAACGATTGTGTCAACAGATGGGAGAGAAAGTGCTGTGTCTGAAATAGGAATAAACCATGTTAAAAATAGGTAGTCTTGCCACAACTATTTCTTGAGCCAGTGTGGAAATCCTTCTTTCCCATACTAGCAAGCTATCAAAACTACTAAAACCATGCTAGAAAAACTGCTAAATTAGTCTATAAAACATTGGTAGAATAGTAACGACCCTTTTCCTGTGTAATTCTAACAGTCAAGCTAGTAAAGGAAAGTGACTGGAAGAGTTGTACTGCCAAGGGAGAGCTCTGAACAATACCTTTCATTGACCCCTGGCCAGCAGCAACTAAAACACAGCTCTGGTAGTTGTGGACATAGATTTTAATGAGGTGACCCTCTGTGCTCCCCAGCTGTACTAAAACAGCTGCGTAATGAGGAACCAGGGGGTGTCAGAGGCTTTCCCTTTCTTAGACATGTAATTTTGCTCCTAGGTGTGGAGTGAAATAATTTTCCTGTCCCACCAGCTGTCTGGGGAGAACCCATGGCAGTTTTGTTAACAAGTTTTTTGTTAACAAAAAAAAACCAAAACCAAAAACAAACAAACAAACAAACTCCTGCCCTCCCCAGAATAGGAAAGCAGGATGAACTGTTCTTAAACATGGTTGCTACTGGCAGAATTACAGCTGCAGTTTAGACAATGCATTTATGCTTTCCATCCGTTGTCTCACTTATTTTTTCAGTCTCTCTCCTTGCCTTCAATTATCTTTTCTATGTCTCTGTTTACCCAGTTTTCAGGGCTGGCTGTCCATTTCAGCATTATCGCTGTCCTAATGGCTGTGAGAGGAGCAGGGAAGCTCTTCACAAAATGTTTTCTTTTTTCCACAATGCCTCTCTGCTTTGTTTGTTTGGGTTTTGTTTGTGCTTTATGCTCTGTGTTGTGTCATCTCAAAAGAGAGATGTTTGCATAATCTGTATTTTGCTGTGGTGGTTTAATTCCTGCAAACTTTTGATCTGTATATGGCTCATGGTGCCCTTGGGGCAGGGATAGATTGTAACCTCAACCAGAGAATGGTTCAGGTCTCCGACCCACTCCAGACCCTCCAGTAGAGACTGGGGTCTGAGTTCCCCCAGACTTCCACCCAGGGATGCTCTGTGGGGATGAAACAGCCTTGGGCAGCTAAGCATGATTTCAGGCAACACTGTGGCACTGACCTCTGAGAGAGGACAAAACAGGAATGTACCTGGGGCCCTTCCATCTGGGCAGGAGGGCAGCGGCAGATGAGCAGTACAACCTGGGACCAAATGCACGTTCCTCATGAACTGGTGCAGCCCCCCTGCTTGCAACAGGCTTTTTTCCCCCCCCACTTATCTGCAGTTGAGGAATGCTTCTGGGGATCCATGCTTGCCTGGAAGTTGTCTCTGTTAGATTTATGTTCCTTGCTGAGATTAAAGGAAATTTAAAGAAAAAGACTTTAGAGAATGCCCAATTACATCATTGCATCTAGGAGAGACCACATCCCTTATCATATCATGTAGCCATTTTTCATCATTTCTTCATTCTTGCCATGTGAGGCAAATGGAAGTGGAGGAATTAAGTGCCCATGACTTTTCTCTGTTCTAGTGGATAAGGAAACTCCCAGTCCTATGTGAAAACACTATGAGATACTTATCAGCAGTTGTGGATGCATGGGATTTCCTTTTGGTAGCTTGTTACCTCATCTGCATCACCTCCTTCTGCCTCTGTGCTTCCCTGCAATCAGTGGGTAGCATTTATGTTTATCTTTGCCCAAGAATAAGTCCCACATGCTTGTGTGTTTTTTTTTTTTAATTTGTTTTGCTTAATCAATCTAGAGATGAGTTAAAAAAACTAGTACGTGTGTTAGTGATTGATGAACAGATGAATTCGACCTTCTTCCAGCATGATGATCTCCAAAGAAATCAGAAGTTTTGTGCTACATTCTGAGCCTGTGGAAAAAAAAAAACACCACCATATTTGGGAAGATGCATGCCGCCTATTCACTTTTGACTTGAACACATGCCTTGCTTTGCTGAGTTGGCTTTACTGCTTAGAGATGGAATTAAGCATATGGTTAAATGACTTGCTCAGCTGTGACTGAGGTTGCATAATTTGTCTGCTCATTTTCCCGGAGCTTTCCTATTGAATTCAGGAATCAGGCCATGGCAACGGAGAGGTGATGCAGTTGTAATTGGCAGGATATGCCAATTAAAACTTATTCTTTTGGTATTGTAAAGTGAGGCTTTGCTTTTTCATTACAGCCAGTTTCAAAGTATGCTCTTGAATTGTGGTCAAGTCGGTATTGTTTCATGGCAAAAGTATAGCAAAATATTTTTGCTTTAGCTGTAGGAATATACAAATTCGATTCCTCAAAGCCCTCCTATAGCTGTAACTGGGCTAACTGCTATTGCACTGCCTTATTTTTCACACCATTTTGTTCTTGTATTGGCCACCAAAATCATTAGAAAACATTCACTGTCAGCATTTAATAGCGTTTTAAAAAAAACCAAAACTTATTTGTGATGCACCACTAATCTGTTAGTCATTTGATTAATTCCAGGGCTCCACACATACAGGAGAATAAAATAGAAGTGATTAAAATAAGAGTGGTTTTTTAAAAATCCTCATAATAAGGCTTTTTTTTTCCTGTAACCAGCTCATTTTCTTTTTCTGAGAGCCCATGGTGATTGCAGAAGGTGAAAAATTGCAAACAAAATTAAGGAAAACTTTAAGTTAGCTGTGGAGCCAGAAGTGTGATTCAAGAGCTGAAAATATCTCTGCGCTTCATGCATCAAACTCAAACACTGTGCTCTGACAACGCCCTCTGGATCAGAAATGGAGTTTGAGGTCATTCCTCCTCCAGCCTGCCATGTATGGATAGGGCCCACGCTCATGACAAATTACTGTCTTACTGGGCACACACCGAGAGCACAGTGACATCAGCGCAGAGGGATCTTGCCTCACAGCAGAGGACCGAGGACTCCACAGCAGTCTTCCTCCTTTAGACCTGGAGGAACAGTGTGGGGGCACTAGGAATGAGGACATTTTAAACATTCCTTTTCTAGATGTGGAAGGAACAAGGGATAGAGAGCACCCACTTCCTTGTAAAGAAGTCATGCAACATCCAGCAGAAATGCTAGCGAAGATTCTGGTCAGAGACGTATTAATGGCTGGTTCGGATTTCTGGGATAAATGTACAGCTGCCAGTGATGGTGCTTCACTGTGGATGCAGACCTGAAAAGAGAGTAGTGCATCCTTTGTTGTATGAGCTGTCTTTGCATCCAGGAGTGCAGTGTCAGAGAATGATCTGTATATACCAGTATGCCTGGTATATAGTCTGTGCTGTGACTTAACACCAGCCTTGCTGAAGTCTTAGTTTTATTTTTGTAGAGAGTAATGCTTAGATTTTGCAGATAGCAACCAAAACTCTGAAAGCAGACCCTAAGTTTTTAGAATTCATGTATTTTCTCTGCTGACAAATTTCTGTTGTTCCCAGGCATCGCACTTCCCTGCTGTCTTGCATGTCTGCTTAGTTGCCAGCTTCTCAGGTGCAAGCGAGCTTTCATCCCTGGCACTTTTTCATCAAGGTACTTTTGCAGGAAGTTCCCTGTGGTGATATTGCTGAAGCCTATTTGGATTGCTTAGAGCATGAGCTTTAGCAGAAATCCTATCTTGGGCTCAATGGAGACCTGATGTTTTTGCCTTCTCTGCCCACTGTCAGAAGACCCCTAGAAGTACTCACATCTTTGTGCCAGCTGCCTGCCAAACAGCCATGTCCTTTTGGCAACAGCAGAACAGACAAATGGGCTGAGCAACATGTGTGTGTGGACTCAGTGTCAATTGTCAGCCTGACCATTGTCTAAAAGCATCAAGCCTGGTTAGCTGAGGGCACCGATCTCAGCTGGCAGCGTCTGAACTGCTATGTGCAGTGAGGTTATGGACCTATACTTAGGGGGATGTGCTCTTGCTAATTTAGCTCCTGGCTGAATTGGGAAAAAAAAAAAGTAACCCAAAATCATAGTTCCAGTGCTAGCAGCAAAATATGATCCTGTACATCATGGGTTCTGGGAATGAAGGAAGTAATTTAGAGAAATTCCAAATACTACGTATAACACTGCCAAAGAAATCAGGTGCTTGATTTTAATAAAGTGAATTGCGTATGAGTAAATAAACAAAGTTTATAGGTGATGTTCCAAAAGTCATGTGGCGCGATGTGTCATTTAGGTAAATTTTGTTCTGATTGCTAACTTTCAGGAGGGGCTGAGAGAGACAATAGAAACAGCATATACATGTGTTAATACGCATGACTATTTTTGTTTACATAATATGTATAAGTATGCACGCACACATATACATGTATTAATTCATAGGCATATAAATTTCAGCAAATGAAAAATGTTGCAAAGATTTCTTGGTGCTCTTTGTGTCTGGATCTGTAGCATGGTGCTAGCTAGCATGCAGGAACCAAAATACCAAAAATTGAAGAAAAGCTGTGAATAAACAAAATTTTAATAGACCATCACAATCCTACTGAAAAAGAAAAAGTTGAAAACAAGGAAAGGTAAATAGTTTCTGTTTCAGTAATGAAGATTAAAACATTCACAGCACAGAAAAATTCTATTGAAAATAATTATCCCTTTAAATTTGGAGGTAGTTCAAGATTTGATCCATAAATTTCAGCAAACTGCTTGTAGTTGCCAGAGCTGCCAGAATGACCTGGAATTAAGAGGGAAAAGGTAGAGACGCTGTATTTTAATTCATCTATTCGCAGACGATTTGTGTGAGCACGTAAAGTGAGAACATCAGCATAATGATGGGAAAAATTTTCTTTCACTTTTTCCAAATTTGATTGCATATAGTATGATTGCATTTGATCAGGATGTGAACATCATTTCTTAGATGGTTGTGTTCTGCCATTGATCCTGTGAAGTGAATTTAAAACATGATGTGGCTTTTACCTTCTTCAAGTAGGTAGGTAGGCATTTTTACTTCCAGTGTAAGCTGCTATAGCTATCAAATTGTGTGTATAATAAATTCTGCTTTGTTTGGGGAGTGGTAACTGTAAAATATTGCCCATTCAGAGAGTAAATTCTGAGATGGAGACTGATGTCAGTCTGGAGATTCTTACTCCTCCCATAAAGGACTGTAATCTCCGGGCTTTGAGTTTGAAAAGGAGAAAGAGGGCAAAGAGAGCATTAGAAAGTCCACACAAACTGTTCCACATATCTAAAGGGAGGTTGACCATGTGGAAAAGAAGTGGGAGATTTGTGTATTGCCTTAGTGCTTTGAGTTACAAGCCATGAGTTAGAGCTCTGGGAGAGCAAGCTACTAAAGTATACACATTTTTCTACCCAAGTTGTGTGAATCTTCTTTGATTTGAATTATCTTATACCGTCTGGGAACACGGCTGCAATTTAAATGGTGTCTGGCTTTCTTATAGACCTGGTCAAACTGAATCGTTAGGTGAATTCCCTTCCCATGATAAGATACAGTCTGCTGGAATTATACTTGCTGTAAGCAAGTTAAGGAGTAACGCAGGCAAGGCTTTATTTGTCCTTTGTGCTCTTGAGACAATTTTACCCATTTATTTTGCTATTTCAAAGCCTTAGATTAATTAGCAGCAAAATAAATATTTGCCAGTTGTTTTCCTTAAACTTATTATCTCATTAAAATACACATGAGATTTCTGGTACTTTTTTTTATCTTGTAAAGTGCACAGGAATATTCCTCTAGTACCCCCTCAACTAACCTAATACAGACAGTGTAACAGATACATAAGAAGTAATATAAAACAAGGTTCTTGTTGATCAATTAAATGAATTTACCTTTATGGTCAGATGACTACTAGCATGTATGCTACTGCTACATTTTTATTTCACTGCTAAACATGTTGCTGTACAATCACAAAATGACTACTGGAACTGCCAAGGGAGAATCTAGCACTCTTTTCAAAAGCAAATGTAAGAGTCATCATCAGAGTACCTCCACTTTTGTGTTTCCAGGTCCTGTGTAAAACACTCATCACTGAGAGTATAAGCTACAAAGTTCAAATTGGAAAAAGTCTTCCTAGTCATGCCGTGTTTCTCATACTCTCATTCCCCTTCTGCTGCACTTGTTTAACTTAGTCTCCATGGATGGCAAACAACAGCAGTAGAGTAAAACAGTCTTGACCAGATATGTCCAAATGCTAGCAAATGATCTGCAATGGTTGCTGCGTTGCTGCCTTTCTTTGGTGGGTAATTGTTTAAGAAATTTGTTTTCTTTTGCTTCCAAATAACAAAGTATTGCACAAGTTTTTACTAACTCGATGATAAAAACTAATTAAAAGTTCTGGGTTTAGTATCACAACAAAGCCTCTGGAAGCTGTAATTGGGCAGTAACATTCTGTTTGATGACACTTGCATTGTCTGGGGTTGTTAAAGGCATTGTAGGTTAGCTGTTCCCTCAGACTACGTCCTGCTTGCAAGCTCAAGCATTGCTGTAGGGTTGTTAAGTTAGTAAGGATATACAATAGTACTGATTAGACAAAATCATACTGTCCTTAAACTGATCTTGCTTTGAATAATATTTAACCTAATTATAAGTAAAGAGTAAGCTTTTTATATACTCAGAAACAGATCCAACCTTCACTGAAGTCAGTGGGAGTCTTTCACACTTGGATCAGATCCTGATGTATCTTTTGACGAATGCTGCTGAAGACATCGAAGTCTACCACATGAGGGAATATGCTGGCTCCCCTCAGTTAAAAGCTTATTTTGTAAATTACATACTTCTGTTATGATTTTGTTGTCTCTTAATGGAATGCCCCTCTGCTCCTGCTTGGATTTAGCATAAATGACCCCCTTGTCTTTGGGTTGGGGACTACATAAACAGATTTGCAATGTATATTCATTAAAAACAACTTTGTGCAAGTGTAACCATTGTCAATAAAGCCAGTTAGGCCTCTGTGAAAGGGGAAGATGTGGGGCTGCATGCTTAGGGGCTGGAGGATATCTGTTTATTACCAGGAGAAGCAAGCTGAAATTTGGAGCACCCCTAGGTTTTACAGAAGAATGGGCTAATAACAACTCACAGCTTCTTTATTGCTTTGCTTTGTTTTTTTTTTTGACAGGAACTTTTCTCAGTCTAGTTGTAAAAACAGAGAGTGAAATACTGGCTCTGCTGTAAACAGGGTTTTGCCCTTGAGTCCAGCCTTGCCCTGCTTTCACCCATAGATTAAAAGCATATTGGGTCCTGTCTGCTCAGAGATTGAAAAGTGGTTCCTGGCTCTGCATCCAGATTAATTTCCTAGAAAGCTGTATATTGATGTGATAAAGTGTTAGGGTCTGGAGCCAGAGCATATGTTATTTTATATACTCAGATGCCTATATAGACCACTGTTGACATTGCCAGTTAGTAACACATTATCATTTGATGTTTGTTTTTGTTGCTGATAGCAAACATTACAGCAGAAAATATAAGCATATGCCTTTTTTTACTAACTCATTCCAGACCTTCCTCAACATTCAAATTTTGGCACTGTTTCCCTCAGCTTACATCTGCACTCTGCTGTTGACGGAAGCATGGAGGCATGAAGCATACCCATAGCATGTTGATCAGTCTTTGCCCAGTGCATGGGGCAGCATGGGCAGGCCTTGTGCTCATGGAAACCCAGAGAGTTTTGCTGCCTGCTTCTATGGGGATATGATTAGGCCATGGCCATCAATCTACAGGTCCAGCTCACTGAGTTGGGCATTTCCCTGTCAGAGTCCTCTGTCCACAATGTTTGTAAGCCTGCGAGGAATGGGCAGCTCCTGCTGCAGAGACCCAGATACCTCATGAGGGTGGTCAGCCAGCAGCATTGCGGCCACGCACCATGGGACATGGCAGGGCAAAGGGCAGGACAAAAGACACACAGGACCTCTCCCTGGGACCTTGTGCCATCATGTCACTGTTCAGGAACTCCCTGGGGTGCTTCTCTCTCCAGGAGTACATCCACCCTGGAGTGCCCACCTCATTGCTCATCCCTAGCATGTAGCCTGCAGTAGCATTTCATGTAGAGGTCTTCAAGGACACAGGGAGGCCTGGAAGAAAGGACCCCAAGCAAAGTGTGGGTTGTGGTAATCTGTGCTTCACACCTGTTTGATTATGTGGTCCCTAGAAGATCACTGAAGATGTGTTGTTTTGGTATTAGCGAGGTGATCCCACCTTTAGAGCACAGTGCAAGGCAGCAAAGAAGTGGCGTGAGAGATAATTGCACTGCTCTGATTTAAAGACAGGAAAATATTTATATTTAATTAAAAATATATGTTATTAAAAACATATGTTACTGTAACTCTCAAAGATGAATAGACTACCAAGGCACTACCATAATTTCTATGTTTATTCTGCTTGGTGTATTTGTATGTCTGAAAGTAAATCATTGTGTATACCTTTTGGTCTTGGTCTTGTAAGTCTAGTTTTCACTTCAGAATATTTTTAGTTGACATGCATTGTAGATGACTGCAAGGTGGAATCCCCAGAACTAATACTGATTGCTGGTGTCACATTGCTCCGAGGGAAAAATACCTAGGGAGTGAGAAGGACTATGACTGAATCTCTGAAGTTCCTATTTGTATTAGAGTAGCCAATGCCTTAGCATGTGCCAGGATAAAAAAATCAAGCAGCAAGATGACTTGACAAAAGTCCTTAAAAATCCTTCATACTTGTTTTCTAAATAGGTGGAGGAGAGTGTGGACAGCCATATTTGCTGGAGTGGTGAACCAAATTGCCTTGACTGGAACCATTATTCACGTGTACCTTTGAACGCAATAGACAGGTAGGAGAACAAGGAAAGGATGGGTTCAGATGAACTTGGGAGCAGACCTCAGTGAACATTTTTTTGTTCTCAGAGGGCTTCAAGCAGAGATCACTCACACTTAAATAGCAACTGATTACATGTCCTTTTGTCACCTCATGCTGAAACCAGAGGCATCTCTCTTTCCGGAAAGGTTTTGTGTTTTTTTTTTTTAATTGCTTGG